>NC_138205.1:22423017-22598017 GCF_964194415.1 Vipera berus
GGCGTGGCTAAAGTGCATATGGCCTACTGGGTGGGCATGGCCAGCTCTACATCGTTCGCATCAAGGGTGCCTATGGGGGCCTGGGCAGGAGTGGGACAGATCTGAGGGTCTCTGGCAGGAGGAGGGTCTCTGGGCCGGGGCCAAGGCAGTGGGGGCCGTTCCCTCACTGTTTCCAGGATGGCTTCGCGGGCTACATGAAACCACTTCACGGGCCAGATCTGGCCCCCGGGCCTTGTGTTTGACATGTCTGGCATAAGATATTCTTGTCCTTCAGACAGATGCTGAGCTAAGATAGCCATATCCAGTTTTTGCAGCTACATGCACTCCTCTGCAACTGTTGACTGTGAACTGTCTTTCTGATAGGAATGCATAGAATATAACCAAATAAGGAATAATGTACAGCCAGGAAATGAGGGGTATAAATATGTCTGGTCACGAGCCCCTCGTGGTTCAGACCCTTTTGCTTCATTTTGCTCTCTGAACCTGCGCAATAAACTTTTCCTTCTCTGAAGAGCTGGCGTGAGTCTCTTCTTTCCACAACACTACCATCTCTTATTTCAGTCTTCTACTATTGGCTTTACACTGGCCTGTGATTTCTTTTTTGCCTCCAGGGAGTGAAAGTGAAAAGACTGCTTTCCTTACTCCAAAACAATTGCACTAGTACATAGTATTTTGGCTTATTTTTATAATTTTGCATAGCAATTTGTCATAACGCTTTGTGGAAATGTTTTTTTTTCATGGTGAGAAAGTCAACTTTGCAATGTTAGCTTTTATGGATTAAGTGGAAAAATGGAAACTAGGTGATATGACTGCCTTTCCATTTTTTTTTCTTGAGAAAATGACTCATCAAAAGTAAACAAATAACATGCTTAGTGTTTGATAAAGGGAAAAGTGAACTGATAGTCAGAGTTAAGTGATAAATAAATAATAGGTGGACTTAGATACCACTGATTTCTGTTTCTGGTTTCTCTTTTAGTTGATCTGAATTTTTAAAGCTGTCATTTATTCACTCTAGAAAGGGTTTACATATTAAAGTTTTTAGACTACATCAATTTCCCACAGAACTGCAAATCAATTGTAAGAATAAATAAAAACACAGTAATCAGCAGAAAAATACAAATGTTGGAATGAATTCTGAAATAACTGAAAAGGTTTTGATAAAAACAAATAAACAAATAAATAAATAGTAAAATTTGACCAAAATAGCATAATTTCTGTCAATAAATAAATAAATAGCAAAATCTCATAGAATCTTAATTTTATGGTACTCAACCATTTTTTTAAAAAAAATTATATAATTTGTTGCTACTAAGTTACAATATTTACCAATGTTCCAATACATCATACTAGAGGTGGCCATGGTGAAGATTATGAGAAAAGTTAGATCAAGTTATTACATTAATTCTTTCAGTATTATTCTCCCAAATATTTTTCTTTGGAAAATAAAGAACCATTTGGAGGAATGGCAAAAAGGAATTAATAAATTTGTTTGGGCAGGGAAAAAGCCATGAGTTAAATTTAAGATAATGCAAGATATGCGTGAAAGAGGCGGTCTTAAAATGCCTAATTTTAAATTATATTATGAGGCTGCTGCTTTGTCATTGATAAGTGACTGGTTTAATTTAACACAAGGGAGATTATTAAATCTTGAGGGTCATGATTTGTTATTTGGTTGGCATGCATATTTATTGTATGATAAGAAGGTGGATAATGTGTTTAAGATTCATATTTTAAGGTATGCTCTGTTGCAAGTTTGGAAAAAGTATAGACATAAGTTAAATTATAAGATACCAATTTGGGCAATACCTAAACATGCAATAGAAAATATAAATGTGGGATTTAAACATGATGAGACTACATATAAGAAAATCTTAAGTTTAGAAAGGAATGTATGGCAAATAAAGCCATATAATATCTTAAAAGAAGAAAAGATTGTACAAACTTGGTTTCAGTATGGGCAATTACAGGCTAGATGGAAAGAGGACCAGAAAGCTAGCTTTTCGATGACTGATGAAAATTTGGTAAAACAAATTAGAGATCAAGGTCAAGCACATATTAAAAGGATATATAATGCATTGATAGAAATTGACTCAGAAAGGAAACTTGTTAAAGATTGCATGATAAAGTAGGCCCAGAATTTTCAAGAAGTTATAACAATGGACACTTGGGAAAAGATCTGGATTAGAAATGTGAAATTTACACAGGCCCAAAACTTAAGAGAGAATTTTTATAAAATGTTTTATAGGTGGCATTTAGACCCTAAAAAATTAGCAAGTATGTATCCGAACTGCCAGCCCAAATGTTGGAGGTGTGGCTGTGAGGATGCAACATATTTCCATATATGGTGGACTTGTAAAAAGGTTAAAGCTTTTTGGATTAAAATTTGGTGGAATATGCAAAAGATAAAGAAAAGATAAAGAAAAGGATAAAGTTTTCTCCGCAATTGTTTTTATTGGGTATTATTACAGATACTACTGTTATAGATACAAAGTTGATGTTGAATTTAATTACGGCAGCGAGACTTTTAGTAGCACAACATTGGAAGAAGGAAGAACTGCCGACTATAGAAGAGTGGACTTTGAAAGTTTCTAACTTGGCGGAAATGGCAAAGATTTCAGCATATTTGAAAGACCAATCGCAACAGAGATACATTGTGGAATGGAGAAGATGGATTGAATATATTCAGAATAAATATGGGACTAAAAAGTTTCATTTACCATTTGAATAAGTAGTGGACTTTTATGACGTATAATTAGTTAGTAGTTATTTTATTAATATTTTGACCATGGAGAGTTAAAGTGCGACAGAATTTAATGTCTTATTGTTGTTAGCATATTTTAGATTATGCTTGTTTGTATTTTTATACCCTGTATTCAGCTCTGGGAAGTCGAGGAGGGGGGAGGGGAGGGGGGGTTGGGGAGAGGGGAGGATTTTTTGTACTCAAAAATGTATTGTAAAACTTTTCAATAAAAAAAAAAGAAAATAAAGAACCAACTCACGGTTTAGCACTATTTCGGTTTCCCATTCTGTGATGACCAGGATACTGAGGGTTTCCAAACTTCTCCTTCCTAAGACAGAGAAGTTCACATTGCTAAGAAGAGAGTCATCTCCCTCTTTTTTCCTTATCCTTTGTATTTATTTTGTATCCATTTTTATTATTTTTATAAATAAATCAAGGTCACAAAGTATCCACACACCTGCTAGGAGTTTTAGGCTAAGAGAGAGTGACTGGCCCAAAGTCACCCAGATGGCTTTCATGGCTAAGGCTGGACTTGAACTCATGGATTCCTGCTTTCTGGCTTGGCGTCTTAACTACTAGACCAAACTGGCTTTTCCTTATCCTTAACTTATCCAGAATCTGACAAATAAAGATGGGGGAGAGAAAGAAGAAAAAAGAAAAGGGGTCACAAAAGACCAGTCCTTTGACTTTATTTGGGATGGAAGGAATAAAAAGAAGCATTTGTACAAAAGAATGCAAAAATTAATGGCCCCAGTCTGACCATTATACACGAACAGGCAATCCTATTCAACAGAACAAAGATTTCTGTTTTTATTTCTTTTGTATTCTTTATCATGATTTAAAATCAAATGTATGATAAGCAAAAAATTAAGCAATGAGAACAAAAGAAAAAAAGAAAGAAAAACAAAACCAGGGACGATGGGGACTGTAGTCCAAGACATTAAAAATAAGGTAAGTTGGGAAAAGTCAATGTATGGAACAGCAACTTCAAATCTATTTTTAAAAAAAAAAAGAAAAAGAAAAGAAAAAAAGCTATGTAACAGTGAGCTGGGACAAAGAATATAAGGGACCTAGAAAATTCTAGAAAGTTTTATTATGGGGGTACAGTAGGAGTAAAGGCAGCATACAGAACCTTGGAATTTTCCTCAAGGATTTTTTTTTTATATTATTTGAAAATAATATTTTCCTCTTCCTCTGTCCACTCCCCTGCCATCCAGTGAAGATTTGGAACATACGCTCACTAAAAAAAACAGTTCTGATCATGTGTAAACATTAGTTCTGGAAACTCGATTAATTTAATACAACGAAAGGAACAGGACGTTCTTATTAAAGTTGTCATATATATTTGTTCACTGATAAAGGTGAAAACCTGATTTCTTGTGATGTTACAGGCACATCCATGTTACTTTGAAGAAAATAATACAACCATAGTTTATCATTACCTTTAGTGATTGGTTCAATTTGCCAGTCTAACTTTTAGACTTGGGATTTCCTTGTTGTCTCCTCTCTGAGAATAATAATAATAATAATAATAATAATAATAATAATAATAATAATAATAATAATAATAATAATAATAATAATAATAATAATAATAATCTTTTATTGTCAAAGTACATGTGTACATTGAGATTAGCTGAGACTCCCCCCCCCGTGCTCTCTCCCCTCAACACACAGTGACAACAAACCCTCCATCCCACCACACTATGTGAACCAACTACACCACACACCGGCCTCCCAAGTCAATTCTGCATAAGATTATGTCCCATTTAAAAGCCTAACAGCCCACGGATAAAAGCTATTTTTCAGCCTGTTGGTACGGCTGGCTATATTCCTATATCTCCTACCGGATGGTAGGAGAGTAAAGAGATACCGTCCAGGGTGTGAGTCATCCCTGAGAATCTTCCTTAACCCTGTTTAAATTGTCAAAATCAGTCAAAGAAGTTTAGGGTTAGTTACCTGACTGGGTGCAGCCAAAAAGACCTGCTTCTAAATTCAGTCAGCTTGTTTACTTAGAAGAAATCTAAGCAAACAATGTATTTAGTTCTATCCCACCTTTATTATTTTTACAGGCAACTCAAGGTGGCAAACATATCCAATACACTTTCCTCCTCCTATTTTCCCCACAACAACAACTCTGTTGGGCCAAGAGAAAGTGATTTAATTTTAAGTTTAAGTATTATACTGGATTAAAGGGTCTGTAGATAGAGCAGTATCGTAACCTAGAAGTGGAGCTCTTTCCTCACAATCAGGAGGCAGTCAATTCGATCTTAAGTAGTGGCAGAAGTTTATCTGGGTTCAATGAATAACTTTCTGATGTGAACTCAACAAAGGCATCAGGAAGGGCATCCGGCCAATAAACACTCAAGCTCTGTTCAGTAGTCCAACTTCACCCCGATGCAAGGGATTTCAGGTTTGTTAAAAGAAAAAAAAATAGAGGATACCAAGCTAAGAAATGCTGATGGAATTCATTAATTTGGTCATTACAAAACACAATAAACTTGTAAGAGAGATTTAGGATTAGAAGTATTATTTCTGCTTATCTCAGAAAGCTTATCTCAGTTTATATGGCTTTTATCATTAGATTAAAGTGAACTGCCATTTTTCATCACTGCTGCTCATCTCCTTCATACCAAAGAAGGAAAGTGTCTCTTCTTGATGGTTGGCTTTGAGGTGAGAAATGCAAAGTTTTTATAGCACAAAGAGTTTTTTGTAAGGAAGTTCTCCAAATATTATATATTTTGATTTCTATCTTTGACAGTAGCTTCTTAAGATGAATCTTTCTAATACTTAAGTGAACTCGAAAACAAGTTCCAGGTTGAGCAAACTAAAGAGCAAATGTTAAAACATATCACCTTTTGTTTTAGAAAACCACAGCTTTCATTACCATACAAATTAGAAAGAGAGAGGACAAAATTGATTCTTCCACTATTCTGAACATCTGCCCGTTTTCTACTGCTAGAGACAAAGTGTTTTGTAATAACTTTCATATTCTATTTCTGTAACATAATCACCCACTATTTCAGGGCTGGCTCTACTCAACCATACCCATAGTTTTTGCTTTTGTTCCTGACTGCTTTAATGTTAGGTTCATTTTTTAAAAAAAAAACGCATTGGACTTAACTGTGACTGGCAAGGGTGGGGACATTAAAAAAGCCAGCCAAACAAGAAAAGCCTGTCAGGAAATAATATGACTTTCACATGTTCCTCTTCACATTTTCATTCTGAAGCTCCTATTGAAGCATGTGACATCAAACCATATCACTTTATTTCAATGAACTTATAAAAATCCTCACACTATTAAGCATTGAGGAAAAAGCAGTTAGTTAGCAGCAACATTATTGTATTGTATTATTATATTTTAACATTATATCCCTATATGTGGAACCTGTTGGAGATA
Source organism: Vipera berus (assembly GCF_964194415.1). Taxonomy (NCBI): domain Eukaryota; kingdom Metazoa; phylum Chordata; class Lepidosauria; order Squamata; family Viperidae; genus Vipera; species Vipera berus. The sequence continues at coordinate 22,429,158 of NC_138205.1, forward strand.
AAACTGGGAATTCATAGTTGAGTACTGTATCTGGTTGTTCTCACTGGATAGGTACCTACAGATAGCAAAGATTAGGACAAAGAACACAACAGCAGACATTTCTGTCCTTTTGTGATAAAATAGATTATGAACAATACAATTGCTATTAGGAAGACTTATTTTGATTCCCTCCATTTAGAATTTTCTTACATTATCTTCTTGTTCTTGCAGCCAATTTTGATTGCTAATCCAGTAGTGGTTCTTACTTACAATTAGTAAGACTTCTAGGCTTAACCCCCCCCCCCTACACTTTTAGGGTAGTCTGAGCTTGTTGTTGTTAGCTGCGAAGTCGTGTCCGACCCATCGCGACCCTATGGACAACATTCCTCCAGGCCTTCCTGTCCTCTACCATCTTCTGGAGTCCATTTAAGCTCACGCCTACTGCTTCAGTGACTCCATCCAGCCACCTCATTCTCTGTCGTCCCCTTCTTCTATTGCCCTCGATCTTTCCCAGCATTAGGCTCTTCTCCAGTGAGTCCTTCCTTCTCATTAGGTGGCCAAAGTATTTGAGTTTTAGCTTCAGGATCTGGCCTTCTAAAGAGCAGTCAGGATTGATCTCCTCTAGGACTGACCGGTTTGATCGCCTTGCAGTCCAAGGGACTCGCAGGAGTCTTCTCCAGCACCATAGTTCAAAGGCCTCAATTCTTTGGCGCTCAGCCTTTCTTATGGTCCAACTTTCACAGCCATACATTGCAACTGGGAAGACCATAGCCTTGACTATACGCACTTTTGTTGACAGGGTGATGTCTCTGCTTTTTAGTGTGCTGTCTAGATTTGCCATGGCTTTCCTCCCAAGGAGCAAGCGTCTTTTAATTTCTTGGCTACAGTCCCCATCTGCAGTGATCTTGGAGCCCAGGAAAATAAAATCTGTCACTACCTCCATTTCTTCCCCATCTATTTGCCAGGAATTGAGAGGGCCAGATGCCATGATCTTGGTTTTCTTAATGTTAAGTTTCAACCCAAGTTTTGCACTCTCCTTCTTCACCTGCAACAAGAGGCTCTTTAGTTCTTCTTCACTTTCTGCCATTAGAGTGGTATCATCTGCGTATCTTAGGTTGTTGATATTTCTTCCGGCAATCTTAATTCCAACTTTTGATTCATCTAGCCCTGCCTTTCTCATGATGTGCTCTGCATATAAGTTAAATAGGCAGGGCGACAGTATACAGCCTTGCCGGACTCCTTTCCCAAAGTCTGAGCTAGGTAAAAGCAATTGACCTTGTCTGATCTCAAACAGCTAAATGAAGTTTAGTACTTGGATGAGACACCACTAGGAAATAAAGGAGAGACTAGACTGGGAAGTTGAAAAAAAATTCCTCAAAAGAGGTGTAAAAAACTATCTCTATGGGATTGTCAACATTAAGATGAGATTTTAAGAAATGTCAAGACTTGAACTTGATTCATGGGAGTTAATAGATGGGAAAATTGAAGAAGAATTCTTCAGAATGAAGAACTAGTTAAATTAATCCAAAATCTCACACTAAGGAAGTCTCCCACACAATTGTATAGTCTTGCAATGTCACTTCAAATTATCTTTCTTAAAATTCATCTCCCAGAATTCCCAGCCATTTTACTGATTGAAAATTTTGGGATTTTGAAGTCCAACAATTTGGACAATACTCTCTTGCAAAAGGCTGCTTTGGGATTGACAAAGTAATGAATTTATTAATAATTAATGACACTGCTGAAGAAGTTATTGGGCAAAACTACCTCTTGCTATATATTTATTTAATCAAATTAATTTAGTGTTCATCTCACAACATCTCTGTTCCTTTGGGAAGAAGTTGGCTATGCTATAATAACCAATAAACTGGAATAGCAATTTGTCCGACTGAGTTTCTCTGGGTCTAATCCATCCGGCCTAGGCATTGTTACTAATTCTCACATGTGGAGGATTTGAAAACAAGCTTTGCCCCATCCTCTATGTTTATTCTATGTTTATCTGAAGCTGTAAAGCATCTTATCTGCCACTCCTTAAGTTTATGTTCTATTTTAATCATCCTTCCTTATCTTATCTTTATTATGGAGGGCAACTTGTAGCAAAAATTGTATATATACTGGTTCTCTCTCTCTCTCTCTCTCTCTCTCTCTCTCTCTCTCTCTCTCTCTCTCTCTCTCTCTCAGTGTGTGTGTGTGTGTGTGTGTGTGTGTGTGGAGAGAGAGAGAGAGACAGAGAGCGCTTAGATATAGATATGTAGATATAAATATCTATATAGATATATAGATAATAACTGGTTCTCTCCTCTTCACTTTTTATTACCTGTGATGCAAATAAAAACCACCAGATCCTGTAGTTCCAATAAGACAATTGGATTTTCCTGTTAAATCTTTTTTTATTATTATTATTGTTTGGTGAAACAGCAGAGGAAACTATTTGAAAACCATGCCTGGTAGATATCCATCCCACCACTTTCTCTCTGATCCTTCACTGGCAAAATCAAAATTCTTTCTAGCGAGGAGAAAACTGAGAAAACGTCCACTTCCCAACCCTCTCCGAGTTCTCTCCTTGTCGAAACGAAGCTCAAGAGAAACGCGAACTGATCGCGAATGCCACAAATATCGCCACCCGACAGGAGGCAGGTCGAGTTTCAAGGGGACAACGCGCGACGCTTTCTTCCCGGTCAGCTGAACTTGACAAAGCACAGCTTAAGGAGGATCAGGCAGGCAGAAGGGACCGGGGGGGGAGGGGGGGAGGGGAGAGAGAAGGCGACCCCACCCGCTGCTCTCTTACCTGTCCCGGGCCAGGCTCGGTAACGTTTGGGGCAAAGGAGTTAAAAACGAAAGTGAAAAGAAACATGTTGGAGGCAGAAGGCATCGCTACTTCCCCATGCTGGAGAGAGATAATGAAGGTGGCGCGGATTGGTCCACCAAAGTCACAAGGTTGATGGAAAGATGACGCGAGGGAGGAGAGTAAACAGCCGTTTATGGGAGGAAAAGAAACCGACCGTACTAAGAAGGTGACTGCGTTTCTGATCCGGAATTCAGTTCCACCCTGAAGTTTGCATAGTTTTCTCTTGGCGTGCAGTGCTGGAAGAACATTCATGTAAAGTCATTGTCATCCCTTCTGTGCAAACAGGCATGCGGAAATACACACACCTGGAATTGAACTGAGCTTTCTTTCTTTCTTTCTTTCTTTCTTTCTTTCTTTCTTTCTTTCTTTCTTTCTTTCTTTCTTTCTTTCTTAAAAAAATCAGTTTCTTAATGTCAAATTCCTGCAATGTGGGTATAGTCAGTAAACTGAATAATCAGGCAATAATGTTTGAACTTGGAGTTGCAAGTTGACAGAAGTGGAAGATACAGGGAGGCTGGAAGCACACTGCAAGCCCCTTTACTAAAAGATAAATGGTGTGGGGGGGGGAGAGGGGGTTGTATATCCTGGAGTGCACCATGCAGACATTTTGATAATCTGGACAGCATTGAAGGAGATGTCAGAGTGATTAACTGAATTATTTAGAGCAGGGCTTTTCAACCTTTTCACTCACCACTTTTAGGATATGGCAACATCTGAGTACCACCAATCGCCTAGCAAGGTGTCAAGCACCTGATGACCAAAAAAACAAAAAACCAACCACTCTGCTAGGTGGTTACAGCAGGTTTTGGTCACTTCACATGACCCTGAGACACGGTGACCATCATAAATATGAATCAGTTGCCAAGCATCTGAATGTAAATCACAAGACCCTGGAGATGCTGTAGCATTCCAGCTGATCGGTGCTTCTTCTGGACTCAGAAGCGCCAGGATCAGTGCCGAGCTTCAGCTGGAGCCTGGCGCTGATCCTGGCACTTCCGCTGGGCCCTTACAGCTTTGCAGCTCCAGCCATCTCTCGCTCAGGCTTGTGTGGTGCTGCCACCGGTTCAGCTCATTCCCCTCCCCTGCAACCACTTTTCTAGGATGGCCACATACCATCTGCCAGGTGTCAATGAGCCATAGGTGGTACCCGTACCACTGGTTGAAAAGCCCTGATTTAGAGCAACCATGAAGGACTTGGAAAATATATTCAAATGCTGTGGTGGGTCTATATTGTACCTAAAAGATCAGAATTGTGCAAGTTATGGTATTCCCTGTGAGACTATGGAAGTGAAAGTTGGAATTTAAAGAAGCAGGAGAGGAAGAGTATTAATGCTTTTGAACTTTGTGTTGGAGAAGATTCTTGAGACTTTCTGTGAACAGCCAAGAAAACAAATGGATGGATCATCAAACAAACCAACCCATAGTTCTCACTTAAGACACAAATAATCAGACTTCAATTATCCTACTCTGGACACATTATGGGACAATTCAGCTCTGTAAAGAATGCTATAATGCTGGGAAAAGTGGGAGGAATGAGAAGGGGAAGCAACATGGATATGCTTAGTTACAGCAGTGAAGAGTGCACTGTTGGAACAGCTGAAGGATCAGATTAGGGACAGATCATCATGAAGAATAACTATCTATCTGGTTGTTAAGAGACAATGACTTGACGGCACATGACGAATCTATCAATTTTCAGTTGCCATGCCAAGGGTAGCAAACTGGTGGCTTGTCCAGCTGGTTTGGAACTACATTTCTTAGCATCCTTTAGTTTTGGTGATGGATGTGGGATTACTAGAAGTTTGGTTTTTCAATTATTTTGAAGATATATAAAATGTCCCACCCTTGTACTCAATGTAAGAGTAGTGCTAATTATTTTCTTTTCCACAAAGTCTCCTTTGAGTTGAGTTTGACTTGTTGGTCTCATCTTTATAGGGATGGATGGATGGATGGATGGATGGATGGATAGATAGATAGATAGATAGATAGACAGACAGACAGACAGATAGATAGAATGGAAGTGATAAGCCAGTTCTCTTCATCCAATAGGGACTCTTTGGCTTTTACCACTCTGTTAATGAAAGATGATCTTGTTAAGCAAAATGTATAGATAGCCTAATGCTCAAGCAGATCAATAAAAGGGCTTATAGCAGGTCCAGCAGATCTTGGTTCCGAAAATATAGCTACCACTGGATACCAAGAAGGTAGAAAAAATAACTCTACTTCACTTTAGGCTAGGGGTTGTCCAGATTTTTACTCCCTACATAGGACTTCCTAGCACTGTTCCAGGTTTTCCATAAAGTTTATTTTACAGTACTTAGAATCTGGAACTACAAAGTTATACTCTATACGACTTTCCATGTTCTTATATCTATAATTCCAATCTCCTATTATGAAGAGGAAGCTTTGATTAGACTTAATATGCATATTAAAAAACCAAAAACAAACAAACAAAACAAAAACAAAAAAACAAACCTAAGAAACAAGATTTTAAAAATAAGGCTATCATATCATTAAAAACCAGCTAGATATCAGTTAAAAAAATGCAAAAACCTCTATAACGTACAGTCCAAATATGATTTTTTTTCACCTAGGACAGGGGTAGGCAACCTCGGCTCTTTTATGACTCATGGACTTCAACTCCCAGAATTCCTGAGTCAGCTGACTCAGGAATTCTGGGAGTTGAAGTCCATGAGTCATAAAAGAGCTGAGGTTGCCTATCCCTGACCTAGGAGTTGCAATTGCTCTTATTCAATATGCTAAATTTTGTTAAATATTGAATTGCAGTTTGGTGGATTTCAATACACATGTCTTAGTTATATTGTGCAAATTTTGCTTATTTTATTAGTTTATAGCTGAACATATTATGGGAACCCTCCTAAAAAGGTTATTTGGGTACCCAGCTTAAATATATTGTGCAGACTCAAAATTCTTGAAAAAGTTAATATGTTGTCATATGGAACACAAGCCTGAAGATAAAATTTAGTCTACAATGAGCATACTAATTTGAAAAGGAAAAGCTGAAGGAGTAAAACTCAAAAGATGTTCAAAAAGATATATAGGAATTATGTATTAAACCAACAGAAAATTTACATTAGCTATAGGTTTCTGCATGTGCAAGAGAATGAAAACAGTATGTCAATATTGCCACCTAGTGATATTTCCAGATTTTCCTGTACTTTTTTTTCTTCCTTATCTTTATCTTTAAGTTGTTTTTTTTTTGGTGTTCAGGAGCTATTGTTTGTTTCTTTATTTGAGAGAGATAGAGGAAATGCTTTAATGAATAAAAGTGCATCAGATGTATTTTAAAATAGAATATTTTATTGGCCAGGTGTGATTGGACACACAAGGAGTTTGTCTTTGGAGCATAAGCTCTCAGTGTACATACAGCAACAAAGTAATATAATCATATAATACTAATAGGAGAGGCTAATAGAAAAGATGACTATATACTATTAAATTATAAATTTATAAAAATAATAAAAATCTTTATTTTCTCTGAATTTGCTTATGTCAGTTCGATTTTCGGGTTTGTATTTTCAGGTTTCCCACTCTTTGGGAAATAGTGTTTGTTTGTTTGTTGAAATAATTTATGTAATCACTATAAAGGTAGCTCTTTTGGGGGGGATAGGGGGAAGAGTGTGCCTTTGAGTCAATGTTTACTACTTGGGCTGCCACGACTAGTCCCTGTAGAATACTTGGAAAAATTTTGGAAGTAACTTGTCCTTGCCTTCTTCATAGGGCTGAGAAAGACTGCGTGCATGCCCAAGTTTACTGAGCTGGCTTTGTACTGAACTGGGACTAGAACTCACAGTCTCTTGGTCTGACACCTTGGACGCTACATCAAGCTAGCTCTTTCATTGTAATAATTAAAATCAGATAAAAAGAGAAGAACTGGAGAATGGATTGACCTAGAGGTGAGCTAAAGATATCAGGCAAACCTTCACACATGATTGCTTGGTTGTTTATTCATGGAATTAAAAGGAATGCTATAAGTACTGTTAGTCTACAATTTGATTTAGATAGTAAAACTCTGGTAGAAGTATAGAATAAGATAATGGAATGTTGAAAAATCTAGATGGGCTTTAACATCTTGTACGCACTTCACGTATTGCTATGGAAATTATCACATGAATGTATAGTGTACATAATGATGGGAGGGCACACACACACCGTGTTCAAGAATCCACATTGATTTTGCTGGGCCCTTTCAGGGACAGCTGTTCCTCATTGTGGTGGACAGTCACTCCAAATGGCTAGAGGTTACACCAGTTCCAACTATGACTACTGCCAGGACCATCCAGGAACTGTGCAGGATCTTTGAACGCATGGGTTACCAGACGTATTGGTCTCAGACAATGGGGCCCAATTCACTGCTGCACAATTTCAGTCCTTCCTCAGGGCTAATTTAATAAGGCATGCCACTTCGGCTCCCTTTCACCCGACCTTGAATGGCCAAGCAGAACACATGGTCCGAATGACCAAGGAATCCTTGAAGAGGATGTCACAGGGGACTGGCACCACAGACTGGCAGACTTCTTACTCTGCCAACACACAACTCCCTGCACAGCCATGGGCAGAAGCCCAGCTGAACTCAGATGGGGCCAACATTTAATCACTAAGCTGGATCAGGTGCACCCTGACCGAGTTGCCTTGGACACAGCACAGCCAAAGCTACCATGGAATTTGCAAGTTGGTGATTGGGTTTGGGCCCGGAATTATGAGAAAGGGCCTTTGTGGGTGGTAGCTGTGGTTGCTAAGGTGTCAGGGCCACTTTCATATGAGGTGGTCCTGGAAGATGGCCAAGTCATTCGCTGGCACATTGACCAACTGCGTCGAAGGCTAGTGAACCAGTTGCTGGCTCAAGACTCTCAAGAAGGCCATCCACAGGGGCAGCGCAACAATGGCTCAACAGAGGAGCCTGCATGCTCCAACAGGACTCTCAGCCAAGGAGACAGGGGTGTGGTTGGCAGTGAGTTTTCCCCAGACACACAAACTGTTTCCACTGAGCAGAACTGGCAAGCAGCACCGAGTTCCAGCCTAGCAGACTCTGCCACTCAAATAGACTTTGGTTTGAGCCTACCAGAACAGGTCAGCCAAAGGAACTTGAGTTGGCCCGAAGCAAGTGGGCCTCAAAGTCCCAGCCTACCCAGTATTGTAGGCGAGCGGGTAGACCGGGAGCCTCCAGAGACCCCCAGGCATTCGGAATGGTTGTGAAGGCCTCCTAAGTATTTACAGGACTATATCAAGCATTTGAGATTATGAACTATCTAGGGGGAAGGGGTGGAATGTATTGGCCTTAATTGTTCTAATCAGTTGAGTGATTGCTTAATGGCTGTATTGTTTGAAACTCAGACTGTCTGTCTCCAAGTAACTATGCTTTCGCACACGAACTATTGCTTTACATCTATTGGTTGCCACCTAGAGGTGATCTGTATATTTATTTTATTTATTTATTTAATTCAATTTATATACCGCCCTTTTCCCGAAGGACTCAGGGCGGTTTACAGGGCAAAATTAAAACAATACAATATAAAAATTAAAATAAAATTAAATCAATAGCCCCAAAATTTAAAATTAGAATTTAAAAACCTTAAAACCCCTCAGTCCAGGCCAGCTAACTCAAAAAGGCAGGTTTTTAGGTCCCGGCGAAACGAACAAAGGTCGGGGACGACCTGGAGTTCCACCGGCAATTGATTCCATAGGGCAGGCGTGCCCACAGAGAACGCCCTCCCCCTGGGGATCGCCCGCCGGCATTCCCTGACCGGCGGGCCCCTGAGGAGGCCCTCCCTGTGGGAGCGCACAGGACGATGGGAAGTTGATGCTGGCAGCAGGTGCTCCCTGAGATAATCCGGACCCATGCCATTTAGGGCTTTATAGGTCATCACCAGCACCTTGAATCTAGCTGTGAAGCAGCCGTTAGGGTTGCTTCTGTTGTTATTTAATAAACATGCTTGCTGTTTCACCACTCTGCCTCATCAATGCCTAACCAAACCAAGAACATAACACATACTGTTGCTGAGAAACCAGCATGGAGGAAGAAGGAGTATTGGGTTTGTTCATCACCTTGTGTTATCTATAAAGATAATAAAGTCAGGATAAAAATAAATAAACAAACAAATAAATAAATGCATCCATAAAGTCATCGTAAGCTGAATCAGACTTGAACAATACTTTATATGATTTTAAACAGACAGAATACAAGACATACAGGCTGCATAGCTATTTCATTGTACAGTAATGCTTCACGTTACATTCTTAGACAGATAAAAAGAACTTCATTGTTTCTGGGGCACAAATAACTTTACTGAAGCAGAACCAAACCATGGACCTACAGTGGGTCTATTACTGGTTTTTCCTTCTCAAATATGAAATTATTGTAAGTTTGCTTTTCCAAAAAAAGATCTGTGATATTTTACAAATATGGTGCCCTCCACAGTCATTATACTACATCCAGAAGCTCCAATCAGTGGGGTCAGTAGCACATGAACGGTCCTAGAAATCTGTAAAGTGAGAAAACTTAAATGCACATTCTATGTTCAAATACAGTATTCTTTGGAAAGATGGCCACTCTGGAATGAATAGTCACATAACACAGTTGCTTTTCTGTACTCCTTTTATGCTCTTTGTAAATACCTGATTTGTCTTTGATCTATCTGGGTTCTTACAGTCCCACCCATGTCTTTGAATAATACAATTAAAAAAGCTCCTCCCTACTCTGGGAAGGAGTCAAATGTTAACTCTCAGTTCCCTTGGAGAAGTTAATCACAAGTAATTTATTTAAACAAAAACAACAAACTGTTTCCTTTAAGATGCTAGGAGGAGCTAGATAGGGAGTATTAAGTTTACAAAAGGAGGCCAGAGTACAGTGACAGTTATTCATATTCTTCTATGCTTTGTCTACCTTTTAACTTCTTTCTTCTTTTATTACTTGACTTAAAGTCAATCAAGATAGACTCATAAACAAAGATGGTGAGATTTCTTGGGATTGAAGAATTGGCCCTTCTCTCTCTTCTGATGGGTAAGAGAATATTTTTTCTTTAAGGCACTTATTTTTTTCAAAACAGGTGGGTGTATAAAATACAAAAAGATTCATCCCTCCTTTCTTGTTTACTAGGTACCCAATTTTTTATTACTTTGAAAAATTAAACACAAACATTAAACATAAACAGATGATGAGAGAAATCTACCCCCCCTTTTTAATAAAAGGTAAAGTTTAGCCCAGGGGTCTTCAAACTTGGCAAGCTGGCTGAGGAATTTTGGGAGTTGAAGTCCACAAGTCACAAAAGGACCAAGTTTGAAGACCCCTGGTTTACCCTATTTAGCCCAGGGCAAGTTACTAATTTTATTTTACTTGCTTTGATTTTAGAAATGGTTCTACTGTTAAATGAATGCAGTTGGGTAAGACCCTAGATTTGGTCATAGATTGTATGAAAATATATTAGGTATTTCTTTCCTATGTTAATCAAAACAATTATTCAAAGAAATCCTTGTCTTTTATTTTTAAGGAGAGAAATTTCTGAAGTCGGGCAAAAAATCTACTGGGTGTTCTGATTACCTATGCATTTGTTTGATAAATGTAGATAATAAAATAATTACTTTGACGCATAGATTCCAGGGCATTCTTCCAAATATTGTTGGAAGAGGCTGAGCTGAGGCTGGCATTATAAAGGATTGTTAAATAGCAGAGTTTTAAGTAATGTTCTTTTTTTAACTAAAAATAATTTGAATTTATTATTTGGATTCTGAGAAAGGGTTTGTTTTGTTTTATTGGATATTTTAGAAGTATGTTTGGATTGATAAGATTTATTCAGCTGTGATTATATTTTCTTTTACAGTTTGAAGGACAGAAAGGAACTGATTCACCACCTGGAAACTGTTTTTGTGTGTTTTGAGGAAAATTAGTAAAGATGTGCTACTGTGTTGCTATTTAATGTTAAGCTCAGTAATTCTGTCTCTTACAAAATGTTAGACAGAATGTTGGCTTTGGACTCAGAAATCTAGATTCAAATGTTTTCACGTACATTTAGACATATTTACATACAGATAAGAGTAAAACAGGAAAAGTATAACTACTGACATTCTGTGGGCCTGGCCTGGGTTAGTTTTGAAACTTTTTCTTCCTTCTTGCTATTTCTGTCTTTTCTCGCATACATATATGGACAAAAAGAGAAAATAAATAAGGTATAAACTAAATTAGTAGTCAAAAATCACTGTGCTCTGGGGGCCACATTTAGCATTTGGAGAGAATGTTTTGGGTACTCTTACAAAATTGTTTCCAGGACAGACCATCTTTTCATAAAATAGATGTGATTAAGAATATGAGAAATTGCAAGTTATCCATTTAGCAGTAGTAAAAATGGTGAAATTGATCCATTCCAATGGTCTTTCAGGAATGCTTTTTAACTTCTATTTGTCTAATTATTTTCCCTGCCTGTCTCAAGGAGCTGGTAGGCATATTTTTCCAGCAGTGAAAGAAAGCTGCTGATATTGTTTATACTATTTTGTTTTTTTAAAAAAGTGACCATGAGACTTATGCATTTTCCAAAAGTATTCTTAAAAATAGAGATGATATCATAGCACAGATAAATCATTTCTTCTGGTAGCACTTTTTTCCCTATTATCTTTACGGCTCCCCAAAATGACATAGGGAGTTATTTAAGGAGATTTGGGGGAACTTTTTATAAACTATTGATTCTTGAAATTTCTTGGGTACAGCAATATGTATGTTATTGTTTTTATTATTATTTTGTTACCTAGCTGCATTATTATTTTGTTACCAAGTAGGATCTGATGGAAAAGGAAACAATGGTACAGATTATGGATGCCCACATTTGAAACAGAGACATATGCTTTGCTTAATTTCCTGTACATGGCAGACATACATGCTTATGCACCTATCCATCATGCTATTCCCTTTCAACATACGCAGCATTAAGGCTGACTCAGCCTTCCATCCTTCCATGGTTGGTAAAATGAGGACCCAGATTATTGGGGGTAATATGCTGACTCTGTAAACCACTTAGAGAGGGCTGTAAAGCACTGTGGAATGGTATATAAATCTAAGTGCTATTGCTACCATGTTTCCCCAACAATAAGACCGGGTATTATTATTATTATTATTATTATTATTATTATTATTATTATTATTATTATTATTATTATTATTATTATTATTATTATTATTATATTATTATTATTATTATTATTATTATTATTATTATTATTATTATTATTATTATTATTATTATTATTATTATTATTATTATTATTATTAGCGTCCAAAACAGGCACCAGGTCTTATTTTTGTGGGGTGGCTTTTCCACTCACCTCTGGCACCGACAGCCCCACCCAGCTGGCCCACTTTTTCTGTGACTGAAGGAGCAGCTTCATTCTATAGCTCAGAATGGAGCTTGGGCCTGCATTTCACAGTCAGGCCTTTCCGGAAGGCCTCTGCAACTGATAATGGAGCAATGGATTCAATCCATAGCTCAGTTCTCAACTGCAGAGGCCTTGTAGAAAGGCCTGAATGTGAAATGCAGGCCTGGAGACACTGCAGAAGAAGTGGGCTGGCAAGGAGAGGCCTAGCTGCCAGGTAAGCAGGGCATGTGGGGTACCTCCATCTCCCACCTCCACCCTAGCTTGATTTGTAGGTGTGTGTCTCGCCCCATAACTAGGGTCTATTTTTGGGGTAGGGCTTATATTAGGCCCACCTTCAAAAATCAAGTTAGGGCTTATTTTGGGGGTAGGTTTTACTTTCAGGTAAACATGGTATTAAGGAAAGAATGGAGATGAAATAAGAAAGAAGCAGAAGAAAATGGAGAGAGGAAATATGAAAAAATAAAATTGATCTATCTAGTGTTACACACCATCCATATGTCCTCATTATCCATACACGTATGCATACATTATTTTATTCCCTCATATATTTCTCATCAACTCAATTTTATTTTGGGATCAAAGTAAGCTTTGATTTTTAAAAGTGCTGAAGTTGTCTTACTCTTTTTATCTCACACAAATCCTCCCAAGCCCTGAAACTAATTGGATGATGTTGGGTCAAGAATTCCTTCAGATCTGTACCTTTATTTACTACAGATAAGTGAAGTAGTGATATGTGCTGTAATGGGAATGACCATTTTTGAATGACACACAGCATATTTTTAAAGTTCCAAGTCTCATATGTTAATTATCAATTAATGAATAATTAATTTAAACAATGTCATTATAGACATTGCTGATCTAAAAAGTGATCTAATGTAGCATATTTTGTTTTATTTTTGGCTACCTTTCTTGGTCCATTCAGTCTCTTTTGATGTTTCTCTTCTTGTCTTCACAGGCATTACAGAGGCCCAGGCACCTCCAGGTGAATAAAGTTTTCCATGGAGTTCAGCTGTACAGAACTCAGGACCCAGACACTAACCTGCCTATCTTGATCTCCCCACAGCTTGTGGCCGATTTATCCCCTCTGCCCGAATAGTAGGAGGTACAGAGGCTGAGGTGGGTTCATGGCCATGGCAAGCCAGCATACAGATTTTAGACTCACATCAGTGTGGGGGAACCCTCATTGCCTCACGCTGGGTTCTCACAGCAGCGCATTGCTTTAGCAGGTGAGAACAGTTTCCAAACTTTACTCCCTTCATACAAAACCGCACAGGGTTGATTCTCAGACTTCTGAAACTAATTTATAAAACTTCATTTCCTTTACCAAGAGATCTGTCACCCCCAAGGTCAGTTTCTACCATTCTTTCTACCATTCAAGCTATTAGCTAATATTGACACTCATGACAAACACTGTTCTCTCATTCCTAGGGAAGTGATTTTACTGTCACACCCTTTCTAATAGTTTCTATCATGTTTTTTTTTCTTAAAAAAAATATTGAGGCATAAAGCCCAATCTCCCCACAAGATTTCTTTTCCTGTTTCCTCACCACAATTAAAATACCTTTTTAACTTTCTCTTAACTACCTAATTTCAACTTCCTCCTCTTCCTAGCTGAATTTTGAACAATATGTCTGTTTTCATTCTCATATCCTGCTTATGTTTTATTAGCCAATTTTTCTATCTACAGTATCTCCGATCCCTCTCTATTTGCTGTTCTTTTGGGATCCTACAATCTCTCCTATCCGGGACCAGAGTCGGTACTAGTGAATGTGAAGCAAATTATCACCCACGCCAACTATACTGGGCTGTCAAAAGGCAATGATATTGCACTAATGGAACTTGAAAGCTCTGTGAATTTCACCCAGCTTATCCAGCCTGCCTGTTTACCAGGACTTTCCATTGTTTTCCCTCCCAGATTGGGTTGTTGGGTTGCAGGATGGGGGAACATTAAATCACAAGGTGAGTATCAGATATATTTCTATATTATGTGATATATTATGTTATATATATCTGAAGTTCCATATCTATTGGTGTTTGTAGCAACTCATAGGTATATATGTTCCAAAAATACAAGCCTTAACACCAAAAATAAAATAAAATAATAAAATAATAGTAATAAAATAAATAGAATCTTACCCTGCCCCCAACTTCTACTAATTGGCTTTATTGGAATGGAGCAAGTGTTTCAGATGGATTCAGAAAGCCTGACATTAAGGATACTTTTTCTGGAGGAAAAACAATGAGTAAAAATAGAATTAAATTATCAAGGATTTTAATAACTGCCTGGACACATGCAAGAGAAAAGGAGCTTATGCACCTTTAATAATTATTTAGAATTTGTGTGATTTAAATAATTGTTTAAAGAGCAGGTATAATATTTGATGAGTAATTGTTTAAATTTGTTTAAATTTCAGCAGCAGTAAATACATTGACAAGCTGTTCAGTTTGTTGAAATTCCTTCTTTTACCTAGATGTTCTGCTTTTCCCTTTGATGGAATCTGAAGAAATAACTTTCTTTTCTCTTTCTCTCAGTCCCACTTCCTGAACCCGAGATTTTGCAGGAAGTGCTTCTTCCCCTTATTGACAGGGCTACCTGTGAGACTCTTTACAGTGACTTTAAAGAGCCTGGGATGGCGACCATAATAAAAGATGACATGATATGTGCAGGCTACATGGAAGGAAAGAAGGATGCTTGCCAGGTAATAATAATTTGTGTGCATGTGCTTTTGACTTCTGTTGATTTCCTAGTCAAGTCCCTTTTCTTGGCAAGATTTTGTTGGAGTGGCTTGCCCTTGTCTTCTTTCTAGAGCTTAGAGAGAATGACTTGGCCAAGGCTACCCAGCTAGTTTAGTGCCTAGGGTTGGGCTAGAACTCACAGTCTCCTGGTTTTTAGCCTAGTGACCTAACCTTTACACCATACTGAATACAACATTTTCGCCCCCCCCAATCTTATTTTTCTAAGCAGCTTGCATTCCCCCACCCCCAACTATACATATAGGTTAAGGGAAAGGTAAATGAGTTCCTGCGGATTTTACTCCGCTAGTCTATATTTATTTTTATTTTTTATTTTAATCCCATTTATATCCCGCCCTTCTCCGAAGACTCAGGGCGGCTTACAATCTAAGCACAAACCAATGTGCTTAGCAATAGCCTTCATTCTATGTATATGCCTGCTTATTAGGGCTTTCGCCCCCCCCCAAAGCGGCATTATTACAAAGCTTATTGCCCCCAACAATCTGGGTCCTCATTTTACCTACCTTGGAAGGATGGAAGGCTGAGTCAACCTTGAGCCTGGTGGGACTCGAACCTGCACTAATTGCAGGCAGCTGGTGTTACTTAAGGAGGCATTAGCCCACTGCTCCACCAAGGCCGACTTGGGGGGGGGGTACTCATTTCTATTTCAAGGCCATTGAGCCAGCACTGTCCAAAGACATTTCCATGGTCATGTGGCCAATATAACATTATGGAGTGCTGTTATCTTCCCACTGAAGTGCTACATATTGATCTACTTGCATTTGAACACTTTCGAACCACTAGATTGGCAGGAGCTGGGGTGAGGACAGGAACTTGCTATATTACCAAAATTATTCATAAATTCTAGGATGTTTCCTGAATATAGATATCAAATTTTCAAGGGACTGGTTAAGGATATTAAACATTTAAACAGCATTAAACATTCTGCAATGTTCATAATGTGTATTGAACAATTAAATAAACATTAAATGGCTTCTGTATGCCCCATACATTTTAATGCACCTTTTAATGTGAGCTAGTTCCTTTCCATTGTACTGTAAAGGCATCTGCTAATGAAGTTGCTGTTGAGGTATTTTGTTTTTGTACATCTATTTGTTATTTGTCTGTTTACATCTATTTCCCTGAGCAAGATTTATTCCCTTTTTGATTTTGTGAATGTTTTCAATATTTGCTTTTGTTACAAATATGCTGATAGAACAAGATCAGTTTACCATTAGGTGGAGAGAGGCAATCACCCCATGTAGAAGATGCTGTGGACATGAGTGGAAGTCAGTGAGATTATTCCTTCTGAACCCTCCCATCATTTTCTTTTCTTGAAATACAGAGTAGTTTGTTCTACCCAAACTGTTGCTCATAGCTTTTGGACAGTAGAATATGATCATATTTCTAGTGTCGAAGTAAGATTCACCTATCAGTCATATGTAAGAATCCTTTCTGACAGAAAATTCATGTTATATTCTTAGAGAGTAATGCTTTATTTCTTTATTTTACAGGGGGACTCAGGGGGGCCATTGCTTTGTCCATGGAATGGAGATTGGGTTTTGGCTGGTGTAGTGAGCTGGGGAGATGTCTGTGCTGCCCCCAAACGCCCTGGCGTCTACACTCGGGTTAGCGCCCACACCAGATGGATCTTGAGACATGCTCCAGAAGTGGAATCTAGTTTCATTAGTGCCCTAAACGTAATTATCCCTAACAATGGAAGTTCCTTGGTTGCTATTGCTAATATAGCTATGCTTCTTTCATTGTTTATCAATATTATCTCTATTATATAGTAACAAAACTTGGTAGAGCATGTCTGAATTTGTCTAGATTGCCTGCTGTAGTTTGCGGAAACTGATCTTTGTCAAATCTGTATGACAAAGCTCCCACTGTATGGTATTTTCTTCTGGAATCATATATATATATATATATATATATATATATATATATATATATATATATATATATATATATATATATATATATATATATCATCCCCATAATTTCATCTAATTCTTGTTTTTTCCTCTTCCCTTTCCCCTTCCTCTTATTCTTTTACATAACATTAAAGAATCATAAGCCATGAACCTTTCTTATATTTTTTTCATACTTATTATTTTTTTCAGAGTTATAGCAATGTAAATTTATATCAGTTTTTCAGGAATGGCAGGTGTAGAGGAGTCCTACAGAGGCTTCATAAAATAAGCCAGAAATTTCACGGAAAGCCAGATCTGTACAGTTTGGCTAGATGTGCTGTGTTATACTTTGCATATAAAAATACACACAAACAAGACAGTTCTTGAAATTCAGTGTGCAATGATTTGCTTATATAATTATGAGCATATGAAACAGAGCTGTTTTCCTATTTTATTAAGAGTCCTTATAGTATTGGGTTGTCATAGGTATTGAAGACAGACTAAAGGAATAAAGCAATAATGAAATATAGCAACTACAAGATTAATAACTTTTATTTGCTGAAGGTGTTCTGTTAACAAAATAGCTGCCACCAATATATTTGCCCAGCTTCCCCTCACAGAAGATCATGTAACAGGATTGTAATTCTGCATTATTCAGTTTTGATAGAAATCAACGCTACTCTGTGCAAGAATAGGAAAAAAAAATCGACTTGTGGATTATGATTTGTGCGAAAATGGTTCAAAGTTCTTTTAAACTTAAGTTCTGATCTCCATTGGAAACCCTTCAATGAACATTTCTTTTAGATGGTTTTAAAATAATAGTTTCTTGCTCTTCTCCAAGAGTGTTTCAGAAAATCAGATATATTCTTCTTTGTTTTTTCACTGGTCAAGTGAATAAAAATATTGTATCCTTCTGGACTGGACTTTATGGCAGTTAAAATAATGGTTTCTTTGTTTTAATTTTAACTTTCATATATTATTTCATACTTGATATATAGTTGTTATACCTCGATGGTTCATATTTTTATTCTTTTATTTTGCCTGTTATTAGTCATGTTCTTGTTTTTTATTCTTGTTTATAATTTGTTTTATTTTTTAGTTCTTTTTATATTTATTCAGACAATATAAGTTGTTACAGAAATTTAACAATAATAAAGAATATATTCATACTTACTGACATTTTATCCTCTGGTCTTCAAAATTCACAAACGTGCTCCTATCTGCAGTTCCTTGGGGATTCCTCAACTTTATTATCAGAAGTACTGTAATTAATGTTGCTGCTTGCCAAGCCCAGACCACTTGAATAGAGTGGCTGAAGGTGGTAACATACAGTAATTGAATAATAAAACTAGGAAAGGTAATGTATATCTCCTGTAGCATTCAGAGGTTGTAGGCAGGAGTTAGGAACAAGTATGGATCTGTTCTATCATTAATATTTTCAATTACTAAATTCCAGGGTCTATACTATTTTACAGTGAATAGGAATTCAAGGTAGTTGCTTGAATTTCAGTAACAACATAGCAAATTACAAAATGATGATACTTTCTATCATTTACAGATATGGCCAAGATATAGGTGCAACCACAGATTCTCATATCTGTTATCTAATAACTTATATTTTCCACTAAAACCTTTAGATATAAACAATAGAGGATTGAAAAAAATAACTCAGTAAACAATGGAGGGAACAGAGGAGAGATCTGTGTGCGGGATGATGGCATTACTGTTTCTACTAATTCCTTGCATATTAGCAAGACTCCAACTGTTAAATGTGGGTTGCATGTTCCTTACTTGCCACCTCTGACCTATCATCAGTCAGGAGACTTCATCATTGGTGTCATTGCTTCTCATTGCTTTATTGTCTCCAATACATTAATCTTCAAGGAAAAACCACTTCCGACAGTGTTTGATGAAATTAAGTAAAAAACCAAGCTTTTTAACATTTACCTTATTTCCATTTCTTCTTCTGCCATTGTAAATAAGTTCCCTATGACATCACCCAATAAAGGCAATGAGTTTGGGTGCAGCAAGTGTTGAAATATTATTCAATATAAACTAATATATATTAGATCTCTTCTGTGTAAGTACTGGATATATTTAAATGGATATCTATCATCATCATATATATTGTGATAACATTGTGGGACAAGTAACCTTTTCATGGAAGTTAATTTCAATTTAATTATCCCTATCAAGAAATGCCAAAAGGTATAAGCATTATAAATTTAACTGTGAAAAAGGTTTCTTCTTTTCAGATTTATACCGAATGTGCTTGATTTAAATGCTTGTTAAAAGAAAAGTACTTCTCTGTCAGGATGAATCCAAACCTTTATTTCTTTTCCAATCCATAATATTTCAGCAACTAAAAGAACAATTAGCTAGCCACTGAGGTCCATAGTTAATACTGAGAGGACCCATGTTCTCAACTGTGGAAGTTCACTAAGTAACTTTGAGCCAGTCATCCTCTCCCATCCCAACCTATTGACAGGGTTGGTGTTGTCAGGAATAAAGAGGAGGAGAGAGCTCCAGTCCTGTGCGTTCCCACAGAGAGGGCCTCCTCAGGATGCCACCGGTCAGAGAATGTCGACTGGTGGCCCCCAGGGGGAGATCCTTCTCTGTGGGCGCCCCGGAGCTATGGAACCAGTTACCGGTTGAGCTCCGGACGGTGCCCAATCTTCGCTCCTTTCGCCGCGATCTGAAAACATACTTGTTCGAGCAAGCTGGCCTGGCCTGAGGGGGGATTGGTGGGGTTTTTATTATTTTTATTGGGGTTTTTAGTATGTATTAACTGTATTTTTCAATTGGGCATGTATTTAATTATCTTTTATCTTTTGTAATTTCTGTGTTTTATTCTTGGCCTGTACACCGCCCTGAGTCCTTCGGGAGAAGGGCGGTATAGAAATATTAATAAATTAAATTAAATTAAATTAAATTGTCTTGATTTGTAAGTTTAGGTTAGAAAATTGTACTTTTATATCATTTGCGTTATTTTTAGTCTCATCCTGAAATAAAACAATTGTCTCTTGGAATGATTTCAACATGGAAATAATTTCTTTCTGAGATTCATTAGCATTTTCTTGTTGATATATCAAGCTGCAACCTTTGGAGAGAGGTGTTAAAGATGATTTTTTCCCATTTAAGGCTGGGTAAGGAACACTCTTTGTTTTTGTATGTAGTCTTTATAATCCAATATGGTCCCCAACCCAGAAAAGCAGCCCAAGAATTTTTGTTTTTCCCCTTTCCCAGCCACAGTCTGCAAAAGTGAAAGTGTCAGGGAAAAACAAAGAGTCTTATCTGAGTCTGGGCTTCAAGCCAAGTTTCCCTTAAGCAGTGCTTTTTTTCTAAAAAAAAAAAAAAAACGTGCCAGAACTCAGAGGTACTGTCACTGGGAGTGATGCCGGTGTCTTGCTATGGCGTCGCTGCCCATCCTTTGCAACCCCGTCCCTGCGGCTCGGAGCCACATGCCGCAGGGATTCCCCTCCCCGCAGTTGCCATGCCGCGGCCTGTGCTGAGCCCCCACCCGGAGTTGCTCCGAACCCCGACCCAGACCTGTGTTCCTCGTGGCAATGGTCTCCGGCGCCAAACAGCCTCTTTCCAACCACATCCAGAAAAATTTGTAACAAACATTGGAATTCTCAAGGCCATGTTTGGAATTTCCCAGCAATCTGTTACTGGAAGGAAAAAGCAATCCCTGCTGCGTTACTGATCCCAGAGAAGCATTTGCATGTATGCAGGTATCCTTAGGGTGCCATAGTTATGGATGAGAAATATTGGTTGCAAAGTTGGGATTTCTGGATGTAATAAAGATATTTTGGACTTATTTTTGTTTCTTTGCATGTTTGACATTTTTAAAAAGGCATATGCTACTGACTACACTTATGCACATATGTAACATCTTTTGCTAGGATACATGACCAATGCTTCTCCAGAATGTGAAAAGTGAAAGATTGTGACTAAACAAAATTTTAATGTACAGATAATACCACCAGAAATATTTTAGCCTTTTTAATAAATGTTGTTATTGATGTTAAGCTCACCATGGAAAACATCATATATTGTTATGTATTTACTAGGTTAATTATTTAAAGACTGATGTGCAACATAACTAAATTCCAAATAATCTATTTTTCAAAACACATAACAGTCCAGACAGGAAAAGTAAAGTCCAAATTAAGAATATTTCATTCTTAAGAATTGTATAACTTAAAGTGGTTTAGTTGTAATAGATGGTTAGATTCAAAATAGTTTTCAAGAGTATGTACAAAAGATACTATTTTTTCTAGCATCAGCTAAATTAGACATTTTTTTTTACCTCCGGAGAAGATGGCCACGGCCTGCGGCTGAGCTAGAGAATGCAGGAGGACAAGTTTTGGCTTGTTGAATCCTGATGAGGCTGTTGCTTGCTGCACGGCCTTGGCTGGGCACCGGGAGTCCCTGGGGCCATGACAACTTGCTTGAGGCCGTGGGAGATGATGGTGTGGTGGTCTGGGTGGTCCGGGCCTGGGACCTGAGGTGGCCGCAGCAACTTCTTTGAGGCCGCCGGAGATGAGTCGGGTGGTGAGGTACCTGGGGCCTAAAGCAGTCAGGATGATCTGGGCGGTGGGGCGCCTGGGGCCTGCGGTGACTGCGGTGACTCCTTTCGAGGACGTTCGGGATGACAATTGGGCGGCAAGGTGCCTGGGACCTACGGCAGTTGGAATGCTACAGCAAGGCTTTTGGGGCCTACGACGACTGCAGGAACATCTCTTGAGGCCCGTTCGGGGTGATGATCAGGGCGGCAAGACGCCTAGGGCCTGTGGCGGCCATGACAATTCCCTTGAGGCCATTGATCATCTGGGCGCTGGGGCGTTTGGCCTGGGACGGCCGAGTGCCCAACTGATGATCGATTGGTGGGCTTTCCCCTTTGGTGGAGGTTCCTCGGGGGGTGGAGACATGCCGACCGATGGGCCACAAGCTTTCCCTCCTCTGTGAAGGCCCTTTTGGGGCCATTGTTTGGAGGATGGAGGCTGCCGACGATGCCGCCCAAAGATTAGAGATGAGACCACCCCATTTCCCTGGACGATATTTATATTCTGAGGCTTGCTATAGCCCTTTTTGGTCGTGAGTTTAATTGGAGATGGGGATGGATGACTGGTTTGAATTTTATTGCTGCCATTTTACATTTGTGGTGGCTTTGGAGGTGTTGTCGGTGGGGCCTGGTGATGTTGGGCAGCAGGGGGGCCCGGCTGTTGTTGGCCGGGCCTGGAACCTGAAGCTAGAGACTTGATTACATCTGTTCATCGCTGGAACTATGGATGCCTCCACCGACAAATGGACTATTACTACCTCCCAGTCATTGGACTTTTCTTTTTCCCTCTCTGGGACCTGCCCAGAGCTTTATAGTGGCATTCCCTGATCTTGTTGTCACTGTGAGAGGGTGACCTCGCTCGGGAGTCGCTGTCCAGCTCTGTAATTTTATCATCAATTGGCGTTGTATTGATTCCTGCCGATTCATCTCCTCCTGCTTTTAGCTTATTTTATCTCTTTTATCTTATTGATGATTTATTCTGAGGGCACATTGCTTGCCCTGAGAGATTCCCCCCTCTCCCAGGTGTGGCCCTCTGGTTTGTGCCACCGGTTCCTTAATGATGGATCCTGGGATCCCAAGAGGTGGCATGGCACAAAAAGGAGGCTTAGGGATTTTTTATTTAAACTTTTTAATGGGTTAGGGAGGGGGGAGGGATGTAAGTTCCAGCAGAAAGATGGGGGGATTTTGCTGGACCTTTCTCAGTCCAGGTTGGTAAATGGTTGCAGCGGTGAGGGGGTGTCTTGGGGCCCGAGGGGATGGGGTGGGGACAGTGATCCCCATGGTGATTGGGAATGGTGGCAGACAGATGAACAGAGGGCCATATCGAAACTTGGGATTGTGCCCCGGCTATCTTCGAGCGGTGGCGTGCTCCGACCCTCTGGCTTCATCCTGCTTCTCCAGGGGTGGGGGAGGACAGGTACCTGAGCTCAGGCTGGTTTATTTGAATGCCAGGTCTCTGGTGAATAAAGCTCCCCTCATCCAGGATTTGTTTGAGGAGGAAGGTGCAGACCTGGCATGCATTACCAAAACCTGGTTGGGCCCGGAGGGAGGGGTCCCTTTTATTGAGCTATGCCCACCAGGTTTCCGTGTGCTTCACCAGCATCAGGCTCAGGGTAGGGGCGGGGGGTGGCAGTTGTTATTAAGGAAGCCCTTTGTCCGCGGGAGACCACTGCCCCTCAGATAGGTGGATGTGAGTCCCTCCTCCTGAGGTGGGGTCCTGGGGGTCAGTTGGGTCTGTTGCTCACGTACCTTTCTCCCAGCTGCGTGGCAATGGCCCTGCCCGGGCTACTCAACGCTCTCTCGGGGTTGGTGGTTGAGTTTCCCAGGCTTATGGTTCTGGGAGATTTTAACCTGCCTGTTGTGATTCAGGGTCAGCCTGTGGGTTCGGCAGTTGGGTCGGATGACTCAGATGAGGGGGAGGAGGGGGGTGTTGAAGAAGAACTTGCTGATGATGGCTTGGAGGCTCCGCAGAGCCCCCAGCCAGGCCCCTCTTACTTGGTGGAGACCCAGCTGTGTGAGCCTGACAGTGTGGATGAAGATGACCCACAGCTGGCCCTGTTCAAGGATGCCCGACGCAGGAGGCAGTCAAGTAGGAGCAAGCAGAGAAAGGCTGTGGGACTTCTCGGAAGGAGGCAAAGAGAGGCCACGCCCTGAACTCTAATAAAGGGAGTGTTTGGGGGAGGGCTGGTTTGCTGAAAGCAACCGCTCCGATAGAGGATCAAAGCTCCGGTATCTTGTTTCATGTTTTGTTTGTTTGTGTAATAAATTTGGCAGACGTATTCCAGCCTCTGCCGTTTGTACAGGGGTTGCCTTTCTGCAAGGCCGGTAGCAGGCTGGTACAGAACACTGCCTTCCCTGGGCGGTGTGTTGGGGGTGGCCCGAGAGTTCATGGCTTCCATGATAGCCATGGACCTGACCCAGATTATTCAGGGTCCGACTCACGAGGGGGGAAACACGCCCGACCTTATTTTTATCTCTGGGCAGTGGCTTAATGGTCTGGGTGGGGTTACTCCAACATCTCAACCCCTTTCATGGACAGACCATTATCTCCTGTGGTTGGGCCTCCGTCATGCCACTCCCCGCTGCTGGGAGATGGAACCGACCAGGTGGTTCCGCCCCAGGCGCTTGATGGACCCAGATAGGTTCCAGACAGCACTTGGATTGATTCCTTCCTCCCTTTCCCACAGCCCGGTCGAGACCTTAGTTGATGCCTGGCAACGGGCTGCTTCGGAGGCTCTCGACTGTGTTGTGCCTTTGCGGCCTCTGACCCGGCACAGATCCCAGCTCGCTCCTTGGTTCTCCATAGACCTGCAGGAGATGAAGCGCCGGAGAAGGGGCCTAGAGAGCCTAGAAGCGTGCTCACTTCGCCACACTCATTGCATCCACAGATAACTGCCCAGCCGCCCTGTTTAGGGTGACCCACTCCCTTTTAAATCAGGGGACAGGAGAGAACCCCTTGCAGGGACGGGCCGAGGAGTTTAGTGAGTATCTGGTGGATAAAATCGCTCAGATTTGGGCTGGCTTGGACTCCGACTGGGCAATATCTGACGAGGGGGAAGCGATGAGTTTGGCCGATAATGTTTGGGAAGAGTTTGATCCTGTGACTCCGGATGAAGTGGACAGGATCATGGGGAAATTAAGTGCCGCCACGTGTTTGTTGGACCCGTGTCCCTCCTGGCTGGTTTATGCAGCTTGGGAGGTTACACAAGGCTGGCTCCTGGCAGTTATTAATGCTTCCTTGAGTGAGGGGTGCTTCCCTGCCACCTTGAAAGAGGCGGTGGTAAGGCCCCTCCTCAAGAAACCTGCCTTGGATCCAGCTATTTTAAATAACTTTTGTCCTGTCTCCAACCTTCGCTTCCTTGCCCCTCCTGATCAACATCTATATGAAGCCTCTGGGTGAGATCATCCTTGGTTTCGGAGTGAGGTATCATCAATATGCTGATGATACCTAGCTTTTCATCTCTACCCCAAACCAACCCAGCGATGCCCTCGATGTGATGTCCCGTTGCCTGGAAGCGGTACAGATTTGGATGGGGAAGAACAGGCTCCAGCTGAACCCGGCCAAGACTGAGTGGCTTTACGTACCGGCATCTCAACTTGTCCAAGAGGTTCCATCTTTGGTTATGGGAGGAGAGGTGTTACCTCCCGTTGATAGGGCACGCAATTTAGGTGTCCTCCTGGACTCACAACTCAGTTTTGAAGATCATATTGGAGTCGTGGCTAGGGGGGCATTTGTCCAGGTTCGCCTGGTGCGCCAGTTGCGCCCCTATCTGGACCGAGATGCCCTACATACTGTTCTGAACCAGCCCTCTTCTGGCCTTGTAATAAGGCAAACCCCTATTCAGAAAGAAGAGACTGGAGAGCGTCCAAGGCTAAAAGGCATCTGCCAAGATTTATTACGCAGTTAACAAAAACACTAGAGCTTGTCTTCTCAAGCGGAAAAGTTGCTTTCAGCAACCAGCCCCTCCCCAAACACTCCTTTTATAGAGAGCTCAGGGCGTGGTCTCCCTGTGCCTCCTCCCGAGGAGTCCCGCAGCCTTTCTTTGTTTGTTCCTGCTCGACTGCCTCCTGCGTCGGGCGTCCTTGAACAGGGCCAGCTGTGGGTCATCTTCCTCCGCACTCTCGGGCTCACGCATATCCCGGGATATTTGCAGGACCATTTGCTGCTGGGAACGACTTCCCATCGCCCAGTGCGCTCACACAGAGAGGGCCTCCTCAGGGTGCTGTCGGCTACACAATGTCGGCTGGCGACCCCCAGGGGGAGGGCCTTCTCTGTGGGAGTGCCAGCCCTGTGGAACCAACTCCCCCTTGAGCTGCGGATGGCCCCGGATATCTGGTCCTTTCGCTGCGGCCTTAAAACATTCCTTTTTCATCAGGGTGACCTGGACTGATGACAGGGTTTTTTGAAATGTTTTTTAATTTTAATTGTTTAGTTTAACTTATTTATTGGGGCTGTTTATTTAATTTCTTTTAACTTTTGTATTGTTGTTTTTATTGTTGTTAGCTGCCCTGAGTCCTTCGGGAGATAGGGCGGCATATAAGTCCCAAAAATAAATAAATAAATATTACATTGAGAAAAATGTTTCTCATTTCTTTCCTGTTACATTTATTGATTTCATTGCAGAGATGTTAACATAGGAAATAGATTATTTTGTTATCTAATTTTACTTTCCAAAAGACAGAAGCAGATGAAAAATGTGAGGTTCTTTCCTGTTGGCTTTTTTGAATTAGCTGTTTTAGATTCTAAACGTTTAGTTCCTAAAGAAATAACCCTGTAAATAATTGTAATGTCCTCCTCTAGTGCAGGGAAGGCAACCTTGGCTCTTTTATGACTCAAGGACTTCAACTCCCAGAATTCCTGAGCCAGCATGGCTCAGTTTGGAAACCTGTCCCTTTCCCCTCAGCATGGCTTGCTCAGGATTTCTGGGAGCTGAAGTCCACGAGTCATAAAAAAAGGGCCAAGATTGCCTAGCCCTGCAATAGGCTTTCTGAGCATTCTATGATACTGGTTGGCAACCCGTGGCTCCGGAGCTGCATGCGGCTCTTTTAGCTATCTCCTGCAGCTCCCAGTCCTCCACCATGTGCAGTCCAAAAAAAAAGTGGGACTAAAAAAGTTCAACCAATCAATTCAAACTTCTCATGGAAAAGAAAAAACTTGTGAAGTTTGAATTGTTGGTTGAAGTTCTTTGGTTTGTGGGACTGCCCAGAAACCTCTTCTTCTTTGGACTGCACATGGTGGCAGCGGAGGAAGAGATGGGAGGACTGCTGGAAAGGTAAGTAGTGGGTCGGTTGGATGGGGCATGCAGGTGTGGTGGTGTTTCTGAGCAACATATGGAGTCTCTGGTGTTGCCAGATCCCCTCCTTCTTTTCCCCCTTTTCTCTCTCTTTCTGTCTCTCTCTGTGTGTGTCTGTGTGTGTCAGACCTGTGGGGAACGGCTGGTAGGGAGGCGGCAGTCCAGCATTTCCCCCCCTCTCATTTGTGTGTGTGTGTGTGTGTGTGTTGGACCCGCGGGGAACAGCTGGTAGAGGCGGCAGCAGTCTGGTGTTTGCATCTCTCTGTGTGTCGAGCCCGTGGGCCCGACACACACACGCTCCTTACAGTCTCCCTTTGTTTCAGCTTGCTTTCTGCATTTGGGACAAAGACTCGAGATTCGGCGTTTCTCTGCACCCACTGATCAGCGTGCGTGGAGAAACACCCATTCCCTCTGCTGAGCCGTCCCAGTTGTTTGTGTTGCAGAAGGCAAGTATTTGGCATAAAGACTCGAGATTCAGTGTTTCTCAGCCCGTGCTGATCTCGCCCTCCTTACAGTCTCCCTCTCTTTGTTTCAGCTTGCTTTCTGCATTTGGGATGAAGACTTGATAGAGGGAGACTGTAAGGAGCGCGAGATCAGCACGGGCTGAGAAACACCAAATCTCGTGTCTTCGTTCCAAATGCTTGCCTTCTGCAATGCAAGCAACTGGGATGGCTCAGCAGAGGAAATGGGCATTTCTCCGCATGTGCTGATCAGCGGGCGTGGAGAAGCGCGGATTCCCTGTGTGCTCTTGCGAGATATGGAGGTGCTCCAGGAAAGTAACTGGGATGGCTCAGCAGAGGGAAAGGGCATTTGTCCACACGTGCTGATCAGCGGGTGCGGAGAAATGCAGATTCCCTGTGCGCCCTTGCGAGATATGGAGGTGCTCCAGGGAAGTAACTGGGATGGCTCAGCAGAGGGAATGGGCGTTTCTCCACACACGCTGATCAGCGGGCATGGAGAAACGTAGATTCCCTGTGCGCCCTTGCGAGATATGGAGGTGCTCCAGGGAAGTAACTGGGATGGCTCAGCAGAGGGAATGGGTGTTTCTCCACACACGCTGATCAGCGGGTGCGGAGAAACGTGGATTCTCTGTACGCCCTTGCGAGATATGGAGGTGCTCCAGGGAAGTAACTGGGATGGCTCAGCAGAGGGAATGGGCGTTTCTCCACATATGCTGATCAGCGGGCGCAGAGAAATGCAGATTCCCTATGCGCCCTTGTGAGATATGGAGGTGCTCCAGGGAAGTAACTGGGATGGCTCAGCAGAGGGAATGGGCGTTTCTCCACACGCACTGATCAGCGGGTGTGGAGAAATGCCGAATCTCATGTCTTCATTCCAAATGCAGAAAGCAAACTGAAACAAAGAGAGGGAGTCTGTAAGGAGTGCGAGATCAGCGAGGGCTGAGAAACACCGATTTTATGTTCCTGGTAATCTCCCTCGATTTCCACTTGTGAAGTTTGGGGCTGGCCTTACGGAGTCGCCAGAGCTCCCGTGGGCCTGGGAGGATGCATACACAGGGCCTCTGATCAGCTGACAACTCTGTACCACCAGCCCTGACCTCCAGCGATGGCTTCCAGTCGGCGGAGGTCAGGGCCAGTTGTTCAGAGTCACCAACAGTGGAGAGGCACTAAGCTGCCTGAAAAGCAGCCGCCGCTGCCACCGCTGCCAACCTTTCTGTTTTTTCCGCCCGGCAGGCAGGCATTGCTACTCCTGCTGCCAAAGACGCTCCAGTGTTTCGGCGAGAGCACCCTGCTCCTTGGGGCTCGCTGCTGCCATGGGGGCCGGCATGGGTATTTGTTTCTGCGGGTTAAATCGGAACCAAGCAGCAAGTGAAAAAATTAGCAGCAATAGCGGGAGTGGTTTTCATTGCCAAGCATCCCCATGGAAGTCAATGGAGGTGCTGTGGCTGGCCTTTTGAGTTGGTGAGTGAATGAGAACGAGAGAGAAATGTTTTTTGAGCAGTGTGAGTGAATGAGAGTGTGAAAGAGGCTTTTTAGAGCAAAAGTGAGGGAATGAGAGAGCGAGAGAGAAGCTTTTGCAAACAAAACATGAGTGAATGATAGTGATAGAGAAGCTTTTCCAAGCAAAGGTGAGTGAAGGAGAGCAGAGGGGGCAGGGCAGCTGCATGTCTCCCCTTAGGCTCCACTGTTTTGTCAAGCCTATTGTTTTGCGCATGCGCACGCATGCACATCCTTCTTTGCGGCTCCCAGTTTTTTCTTTTGTGAGGGAACCGCTTCCGAGTGGCTCTTTCACTGTTTCAGGTTGCTGACCCTTGGACTAGATCAAGGCTTTTCAACCTTTTCACCCATTGTACCACTTTTAGGATATGGCAACATCTGAGTACCACCAGTCGCATAGCAAGTTGTCAAAAACTTGATGACAAAAAAAGAAGGAAAAAAGTGATGAAGTACAGGTAGTCCTCAACTTACTACAGTTTGCTTAATGACTGTTCGAAGTTACAATGGCACCAAAAAAAAGTCCCCCCCAAGCCACAGCTGAGCAAGACACCTGCCTGCCTGCCCGGCGGCGCTCTTCCTCCTGTTCGAGGTTTTCATTGTTGTGAGCATTTCTGTTGAGGATTGGCAGCAGAGGTCAGGTGAGGGGTGTTTGGTTTTTATTCCCCCCGTCTGCTGGGTAGTTGCAGCAGGTTTTGGTCACTTCACATGACCCTGGGACACTGTGTCCATCATAAATATGAATCAGTTGCCAAGCATCTGAAGGTAAATCACAAGACCCTGGAGATGCTGCAACATTCCAGCTGATCGGCACTTCTTCTGGGCTGAGAAGCGCAAGGATCAGCACCGAGCTGCAGATGGAGCCTGGTGCTGATCCTGGTGCTTCCAATGAGCCCTGACAGCCCTGCAGCTCCAGCCATCTCTTGCTCAGGCTTGTGCAGTGCTGCCACCAGTTCAGCTCATTCCCCTCCCCCACTACCACTTTTCTAGGATGGTCCCATACCACCTGCCAGGTGCCAATGTACCACAGGTGGTACCCATACCACTGGTTGAAAAGCCCTGGACTAGATGACCTCCAAGGTCCCTTCCAACTTATCATCATTATCATCATCATCTCTGCTAGCTCCATCAGTTTTTGAAACCATTCCTCCATTGTAGGAATCAATGTAGTCTTCCATTTCTGAGCATAGAGTAATCTTGCTGCTGTCAACATATATTATTATTATTATTATTATTATTATTATTATTATTATTATTATTATTATTATTTATTGAACTTATATACCGCCCTTCTCCCGTAGGACCCAGTGTAGTTCACAAGGCCATTAAAACAACATTACAATACAAAAAATTAATAACAATTAAAATAGATTAAATTATCCTTGATTAAAAATCTAAAACCCCTATAACTCTGATTAAAAACCCAATTACAATAAGTTAAAAATTAAAAATTAAAAATTCTCAGTCCTGGCCAGAAAGCTCAAAGAACCAGGTCTTCAGGTCCTGGCGGAATGAACGAAAATCAGGGGCAGTCCTGAGCTCTACAGGTAACTGGTTCCAAAGGGCAGGCGCGCCCACAGAGAAGGCCCTCCCCCTGGGTGTTGCCCGCCGGCAATCCTTTGCCGGCGGCACCCTGAGGAGGCCCTCTCTGTGGGAGCACACTGGACGAAGGGAAGTTGACGCCGGCAGCAGGTGCTCCCGTAGGTAATCTGGACCCATGCCATGTAGGGCTTTATAGGTCATCACCAGGACCTTGAATCTCACCCGGAGGGCAACCGGAAGCCAATGCAGCTCGCGGAGCAGAGGTGTTACATGGGAGTATCGGGAAGCCCCCATCACAACTCGTGCGGCTCCATTCTGCACCAGCTGAAGCCTCCGAGTGGTCTTCAAGGGCAGCCCCATGTAGAGAGCATTGCAGTAGTCTAACTGGGAGGTCACGAGCGCATGAGTGACTGTGCGCAAGGCATCTTGGTCCAGATAGGGCCGCAACTGGCACACCAGGCGAACCTGGGCAAAAGCCCCCCTGGTCACGGCTCCTATATGATCTTCAAATATATAACATCAAATGTAATTTTTATTGAAGAAAACTAGAATAAATGTCCTTCCGTCTTGACAAATAGATAGATACAGTAGACAGACAGACAGACAGATAGATATAGATATAGATATAGATATAGATATAGATATAGATATAGATATAGATATAGATATAGATATAGATATAGATATAGATATAGATATAGATATAGATATAGATATAGATGATATAGATATATAGATATTCACATGGTATTCAACTTCTGAATAAGAAACAACTTGCACTCATTCAATTAGCATAATATCTATAATTAAATTAGCTGGTGTAAAATTGCAAAGACCAACCCTCAAAAACAGTCAGTGAACTATTGAATAAATATGCGCTTTGGCATTTGTGGTAGGGATAGGGATATGTGTTAGTCTGTCTTTGAGCGAGATAGGTGGTCTAGAAATAAGAAATATAAATCCATAAATAAGAACCCCTTTATTCAATATTAGGAGATTTAGATTGGTCAGAAGACTTGATTCATTTAATCTGGGAATAATAATAAATATAAATCATTCTACTTGTATAAATTAATGGAGACTCTAATGACCTCTTTGTGGATAGAGAGAAGAACCTGCAGAGAGATTTTAACACTTGAATTCAGGATGTTGGTAGGAGCAATACACCTGTTAACTCTGTTTCCATATACAGCATATGAAGCTCTCAACATGAAATGTAATGTATGGTATCCAGAACACCCACTTCATAGCTATCATCATTCTGGAGACCTCATCATTGGTGGTATCACATCTCATGGAATCTTCCTCTCATATGCCAAAGATTTCATAAAGGAACCCCCACCAGCTATGCCTGAGGAACTTACGTAAGGAATTCATTTTTCTTTGTTGTCTTCTTTATCTTTAGAGGGCTGTCAAACAGCATTGTAGGAAGATATATTAGTATAATTAAAGGAACTTTGGACATGCAGAAAGCTGTGGTTTTTAAATTTACACATAAATTTGATTGCTACATTTTCTCCTGTGCAGAAGGAAATGGTTTAGTTGTGTGTTTGTTTAGTTATATGGAGGAAATATATGTTCAACACAATTTGCTCCAAAGCCTCTGCTATTGTATGTTTTAAAACATTTATACAATACTTTTCACCAGAGAGGGGATTGGCAAGGGTAGATCACAGTTTTGATTTCTCCTCCTAATTTTTGGAACATAATATCTTTCATTACAATTCTTTTCCCTTTGCCTTTGGCATTTACTTGTCCTATTCAATTTCTTAATCCCTTTTCTTGAGACAAATTTCTTACTTTCCCACAGGTGTAGCAGGACACATTTGTTTCTTCAGATTTATAATGCAGTACTGATAAATTCACAAGAACCAAGTATTCAACATCCAAGTATTAAACCCTCTTCAGTTTTGCAATCAAAAGGGGTTCATTCTGCTTGATTTTTTTCATTTTTTCTCCACCATTTATTTTTGAAAGGTACTTTTTACAGATATTAATTATTACATATAATAAAATAATAAGAATTTGGGTGTTTGCTATTCTACAGTATGAGAAATATCTCTCAAAGAGGCATGTGTATATTAAATAGGAATGAGTACAATAGGAAAAGCTGCATAAAATTTCAGAATTGTAAACTATTATCTAATATACTTTGCAATGCTCATTTTAGAATATTTTCAATGAATTACCAGCACATCCTGGCTTTGGCCTTTGCAGCAAAAGAGATAAATGAAAATCCTCAAATATTACCCAATATAACACTGGGAATCCATATTTATGACAATTATTATGATACAAAATGGACATTTTATTCCACTATGATTCTTACATATGCACTAGAAAGATTTTTCCCAAATTACAACTGTAACATGAAGAATAAGCTCCTTGCAGTGATTGGTGGTCTAGATTCTATTACTTCTCTTGATATGGCAATTCTCCTGGATATCTATAAGATTCCCCAGGTAAGGTATGACAATGAATGTTAACAATGTTTTTACAATTTCTTCATTTTACTGTATGCATCTTTGCAGTTTAAATATTTCTGAATCAATTTAGATGATACTCAATGTAAACGGGGGGGGAGGGGGAGAATTTCCATTATTTTAAAATATAGTCATAACGGAGAGATCATTTGTCTTATGTGTGAAAAATATCTTCATTAAATTCAAATAATTAAGATTTAAAAATTTAATAAGTCAAAAATTAGAGTTTGCACCAGACGTAAAGCTGTTTTTTGTGAATCTTGAATTCCAGAGGGCTTATACCAATTTTTAAATGATGTACTGGATTTGAGATGCAGCAGGGCACTTTGAATATGCTCTTAGGAATCTGTAGTATATGACATCTAAAGACTTTATGATATTATATGTATGTAATTGGCAGCCATCTAACAGGCAGATGGATTTAGCTTTAAAGAGCTTTTGTCTCTTTAGGTATGAAAGAAGACCAATATGATTTCTAATCATAATCTAATGTTAGCCTTATTAAATATTAATTTAATTTGTTTGTGCTATATTCGCCATACTGTAGCAAGATATTTAAAGGTTTGACCTGTTCTATAATATAATTATTATAGAACACCATTCTTGTTTCTGGCACATCAGTCCCCTTGAGAAAACTGGAATTTTAGAATACATTATAATAATAATAGTTTAAGAATTAGTTTAAGTCATTCTTTTGTACAGTAATCTGCTAAGGTTCATTGACCTTAGGGGTACCTTAGCTTAGAGAAAGGATGACTGTGTAATCAGCAAAAAGAAGCATGGCTAAATAAGGGATCCTTAGTGCTCTCTTACCTTGGTTGTTTTCTTGCAGATGTTTTACTTGCAAGGAGTGTGGTTGGCACTCAATTTATATTCTAGTGTCTTGCACTGTCAGTGTTGGTGGGAGTGATCTTGGGGGTTCTTTGGTTGAACTGTTTACTATTAGCTTGTTTTCCAGTTCCTTAAATGTTTACTTCTTGATTGTTGCCCTGATGTTCATCTTAAACTACAAATATTCTCCTCTATTGGTATAACCAAATGTCTGTTATTAAATTTCGGGGGGAAGGTTGTAACCATTGAATTCCCATAGATATTAGAACATAGAACATCAAATCATAGAGCTGAAAGGGACATCAATAGGGATTAATAGAGCAGAGTATCAGGAAAAAAAAGCAGAAATAAAGAAGCAAATGAAAGGAAATTATTCACAAAAAGGTAATCATTCATCTCACAGAAGGATTTACATCTAACAGAGCCATTTTTATTTGCTTGCTCTTAATCGTTTTTCTTGTCCCCCTCCTTCTCTTACTTTATTGGCCACTGTGTAAGGAAAAGTTGTAGAGAGCCACACATCCTGCTGTCATTCTTTAATCCTCCGCATTTTTATTCTACTTCTCTTTCTCTTTCCCTCCTCCTCCTACTCCCTCCTCCTCCTCTCCTCCTCCTCCACCACCTCCCTTTCCTTCTTTAGGAACATTAGCAGGCTCCTTGGAGAGAAAATAGGAGGTATGTGGCAGCCTTCAGGTATGAGCAGAAGATGGCAGGTCCTTTGGTGTCTCACTGGACATTAAGTGGCAGGGAGGATAGAAGATCCTTTAGCTTCTAGATTTAAGCGAGGGGAGGAGGGTGGAAAATACTTCAGCATCTTTCCTGTGCTTAACAATTTATCAGAAAGACTTCTTGGCTGGAGGCAGGCAAGTAATCTCCAACAGGCCTCAGGAGTTATGCAGGATGTGTCTGCTCCTGTTTGCCATCTTTATTGAAATTCTTGAAATATAATTGAAATATTGAAAAGAAAGGTGTTAGAATAAATCCGTTTCCTTCTTTTAAACATAAACATTATCATTCCCCTAGGTCCAAAGGTATTTGCAACATGGCAAGTTGGTAGAGGATAGGAAGATGGTAGAAGATAGGAAGGCCTGGAGGAACGTTGTCCATAGGGTCGCGATGGGTTGGACACAACTGTGCAACTAACAACAACAACAACAACAAAGTTAAAATAGCACTGGATTATTCCCAAAAGAAAGTCCTTCTGTAAGGAGATGATAAATAATTTTCTGTGCCAATGCTGCTAGTAGGACTAGATAGAATACCTTAGAATCTCACAGGCAGTAAATGAGTGCAAGCAGGGAGTCCTGGGGGCTTGCTGGATCTACCTCAGTCAGAATGGATTTACTGGCTTCAATAATGCTGGAATCACCTCCTGCAAGACTATCATTCCCTGGTGCCCCTGCTCATATTTCATCCTCCTTCAAGAAGTTAAGTCCAGCAGTGCTATAACAAACAGAGTCAGATACTATAGGTAGGTAGGTAGGCAGATAGGTAGGCAGGAAAACAGGCAGACAGACAGACAGAATTTGTGTTAGCATGTGGCATGTGAGAACCACGTAAAGCTTAATACTTTTGTAATATAAAGGTCAAGAGTGACGATTTACATTCTAATGATAAGTGAACTCAGATGGGTGAAATTGAGTCACACAGACCTACTATGAACAAGCAAATAATAGAAGAAATGGAGTAATAACCATCATTAACACAAGAAAGTCAAAACAAATGCTATGATTAAATTGTTATTTTTTAAATGAGCTCAACTAAAGTTCAAAATTAGCCAAAGAATATTGCTCCTTTTTCAAAATTATTAGATCAACAAGATAAAACAATAACAATATTCTATACAATTATGCAATAAAGTTAAGTAGATTTAATGTAATAATTTATATAATTTATAAATCCAATACGTGAAGAGTATTGGTCTTAAATGTGTGACATACATACAGCAATATCCCAAAATATACCAAGTAAAATAATGTGATCTACAACACTTTCAAAATAACAGAAGACACAGGTTGAAGCCCGCAGAATGTGATTAAAAAATGTAGTTTTTTTGTTTAATATCTGTTAATCTCTTTTTAAAACAGTTTTAAATTAGATTTTGTTTAATTTCAAATATTTAATTATTATGATAGATAATACATACACACATGATATCTATATATGTTATGGATTGAAAGAACAAATATAATTTAGAATGATATATTATTATAAGCAGATGGAAAATACTAATTTTTGAATTTAACACATACTGGGCACATGATAATAACTGCTGTACTTTCTTCTTCTTCATGGATCTCTTTAGCTGACCTATAGTCCCACTCCGGTGATGAAGGACAAATCTCCTGGCCTTCCCTTCTACCAAATGGTTCCAAAGGAAGATCTTCAATATGAAGGGATTTTGTCTCTGCTTCTGCACTTCAGATGGATATGGATTGGAATGGTGGTTATGGAGACTGATGGTGGAGAAAGACTTCTACAAACAGTGATACCCATGTTTTCTCAGAAGGGTGTCTGTATTGCATTCATAGAAAAAATCCCTGGCATAACTTTTATTACTAATATCTTTGAATTACTGGATAAAGGGAGGAAGACTTATCATACATTGACAGCTAGTAAGACTACAGTGATAATTGCTTTTGGTGAATCTAATTCCTTTGGATTTTTTAGATTTCTTGCTTATCAGTCAGATGAAGATGTACACAGTAAGCATCGGAAACCCCTAGGAAAGCTATGGATCTTCACAGCCCAAATAGAGATTGCTTCCTTTGGATTTCAAAGGTATTGGGATTTAGGAATTTTCCATGGAGCTTTGGGCTTTGCATTTCATTCCAATGATGTGTCTGAATTCCATCAATTTATTGAGAGTCGAAATCCTTTCACTACAAAAGGAGATGGTTTTTTCAAAGGCTTTTGGGAGCAGGTTTTCAACTGTCAATTTCCAGGTCCGCTTATCAATGGAGAAGAGGAGAACATTTGCACTGGCCAGGAGAAAATAAATAAACTCTCTGCCCCCGTTTTTGAAATATCCATGTCTGGCTACAGCTACAGTATCTACAATGCTGCCTTTGCCATAGCCCATGCTTTACATGCCATGTCTACCTCTTGGCTCAAACACAGAACAATGATGGATGGTGGGCTATGGATTCATAATCACCCATTTTGGCAGGTATTATGCACTTTACACTCTTGAGTCCTAAATCTCTAGCCATAGTAATGCAATGTCTTATTTTCAAATCCACTGTGTAGATGGATTCCAATTTACCTAATTTGTATAGCTTCATTTCTACCATGTGTAAAAGCTTATTAAGATTATCCCAGTCCAAATCTAACCATGTCATCTAAGAACCCAATCTAAGCAACACTGCAGATTTTAGTGCAAAATGTTCTTATACTTTTTTTAAATGAATGGTTCCATCCTTGGTTATTAAGAATTAATTAATTAACAAAGTGCAGGGGAAATGCTGAGGCAGGTGTTTCTCCCTCTTATATACTTGCATGATAGAGATGCAACATTGAAATAGTTTCTTTTGACAACTGCATTAATACATAGTTTGGCTACAATATTTGTCCTTTCTTTTTCATTCAGCTGCATCATTTTTTGAGATATGTTGCGTTTAATAACAGTATTGGAGACAGTATATTGTTTGATCAGGAAGGGAAGATGATTGCTGGATTTGATATCATAAATGTTATTTTTTCTGAAAATCAGACCAAGCTAAAAATTGGAAGGATTGATCCACATTCTCCTGCAGATCAATCATTCACCATTAATGAGGATGCCATAAAATGGAATGAATGGTTTAATCAGGTTGGTTGCACTTGCAGGCAACCTGCATGTGATCACTGAATTTCAGTCCTATCAATAAAAATGATGAGAACAGGTAGGGCTCATCTGAACCCTGCATTGTCTCTACTGGATAGCAATTCAGTAAACTATTTGAAATAGGAAATGTTAAAGTGATTGTTAACTAGAGGAAGAAAATCAGTATTAGGTATGATAAAAAGGCATGTTTAAAATTTGGCTTATCATCTTTGCAAACTTTCAAATCTTAAAGATATCAAATAAAAGATATCTCAAACATCTCAAAAGCATCAAAAATTATTTTTCAGCTTTATATACTGTATTTTGCAACAATACATCTTCCTCTTTTCAGTTTTGAAAGGATTGTTAATGAAACTGATTAGGAAATTCAATATCTGAAAAACAAAAACTTGTTATTGTTGTTCCATCTAAGTATGATGGTGTGCTGGAAAAGCATAGATTCATGGTAGTCATGTTACCAAGAACATAGAGTTCCTAAATGCCCTGCTGCATAATTATGCATGTCTTTCTTCCTTTGCTTTGGCTTTATGAATTAGACAGTTCCGCTTTCTCTGTGTACACCAAGATGTTGTGCAGGTTCTTGGAGGCAAATGATAGAGGGGAAGCCATTTTGTTGCTATTCTTGCATTCAATGTCCAGAAGGGGAGATTTCTGAGAAAGAAGGTTGTTGTTAGCTGCGAAGTCGTGTCCGACCCATCGCGACCCTATGGACAACATTCCTCCAGGCCTTCCTGTCTTCTACCATCTTCTGGAGTCCATTTAAGCTCACGCCTACTGCTTCAGTGACTCCATCCAGCCACCTCATTCTCTGTCGTCCCCTTCTTCTATTGCCCTCGATCTTTCCCAGCATTAGGCTCTTCTCCAGTGAGTCCTTCCTTCTCATTAGGTGGCCAAAGTATTTGAGTTTTAGCTTCAGGATCTGGCCTTCTAAAGAGCAGTCAGGATTGATCTCCTCTAGGACTGACCGGTTTGATCGCCTTGCAGTCCAAGGGACTCGCAGGAGTCTTCTCCAGCACCATAGTTCAAAGGCCTCAATTCTTTGGCGCTCAGCCTTTCTTATGGTCCAACTTTCACTGCCATACATTGCAACTGGGAAGACCATAGCCTTGACTATACACACTTTTGTTGACAGGGTGATGTCTCTGCTTTTTAGTGTGCTGTCTAGATTTGCCATGGCTTTCCTCCCCAGGAGCAAGCGTCTTTTAATTTCTTGGCTACAGTCCCCATCTGCAGTGATCTTGGAGCCCAGGAAAACAAAATCTGTCACTACCTCCATTTCTTCCCCATCTATTTGCCAAGAATTGAGAGGGCCAGATGCCATGATCTTGGTTTTCTTAATGTTAAGTTTCAACCCAAGTTTTGCACTCTCCTTCTTCACCCGCAACAAGAGGCTCTTTAGTTCTTCTTCACTTTCTGCCATTAGAGTGGTATCATCTGCGTATCTTAGGTTGTTGATATTTCTTCCGGCAATCTTAATTCCAACTTTTGATTCATCTAGCCCTGCCTTTCTCATGATGTGCTCTGCATATAAGTTAAATAGGCAGGGCGACAGTATACAGCCTTGCCGGACTCCTTTCCCAATTTTGAACCAATCAGTGGTTCCGTGTCCAGTTCTCACTGTTGCTTCTTGACCCGCATATAGGTTTCTCAAGAGACAAATAAGATGGTCTGGTACTCCCATCTCTTTAAGAACTTGCCACAGTTTGTTATGATCCACACAATCAAAGGCTTTAGCATAGTCAATGAAGCAGAAGTAGATGTTTTTCTGGAACTCCCTAGCTTTCTCCATGATCCAGCGTATGTTGGCAATTTGATCTCTAGTTCCTCTGCCTCTTCGAAATCCTGCCTGTACTTCTGGTAGTTCTCGATCCACATACTGCTGAAGTCTAGCTTGTAGGATTTTAAGCATGACTTTACTAGCATGAGAAATGAGTGCAATGGTGCGATAGTTTGAACATTCTTTGGCACTGCCTTTCTTTGGAATTGGAATGTAAACTGATCTTTTCCAATCCTGTGGCCACTGTTGAGTTTTCCAAATTTGCTGGCAAATTGAGTGTAGCACTTTTACTGCACTGTC
The DNA here is from genome assembly GCF_964194415.1 of Vipera berus. NCBI lineage: Eukaryota > Metazoa > Chordata > Lepidosauria > Squamata > Viperidae > Vipera > Vipera berus. The sequence goes on from NC_138205.1 coordinate 22,468,590, forward strand.
TTTTAAGATTTTGAATAGCTCAGCTGGAATACTGTCACCTCCACTAGCTTTGTTGTTGCTCAGCTTTTCTAAGGCCCACTTCACCTCACATTCTAGGATGTCTGGCTCGAGGTCAGTGACCACCTCATTGTGATTATCTGGGACGTTAAGCTCATTCTTGTATAGTTCTTCTGTATAATTTTGCCACCTCTTCTTAATCTCTTCTGCCTCTGTTAGGTCCCTGCCATTTTGGTCCTTTATCATGCCCATTTTTGCATTAAACGTTCCCTTCATCTCTCCAATTTTCTTGAAAAGATCTCTGGTCCTCCCTATTCTATTGTTTTCTTCTATTTCTTTGCACTGTTCATTTAAGAAGGCATTCTTATCTCTTCTAGCTATTATCTGGAATTCTGCATTCAATTGGGCATATCTATGTTTTTCTCCCTTGCCTTTCGCTTCCCTCCTTTGCTCAGCTATTTGCAAAGCTTCCTCAGATAGCCATTTTGCTTTCTTGCATTTCTTTTTCTTTGGGATGGTTTTGGTTGCTACCTGTTGTACAATGTCGCGAACCTCTGTCCATAGTTCTTCAGGCACTCTGTCTATCAGATCTAATTCCTTAAATCTATTTGTCACCTCTACTGTATATTCAACAGGGATATGATTTAATTCATACCTGAGTGGCCTAGTGCTTTTCCCTACTTTCTTCAGTTTAAGCCTAAACTTTGCAAGGAGAAGCTCATGGTCTGAGCCACAGTCAGCTCCTGGTCTTGTTTTTACCGACTGTATAGAGCTTCTCCATCTTTGGCTGCAGAGCATATAGTCAATCTGATTTCTGTGTTGACCGTCTGGTGATGTCCATGTGTAGAGCCGTCTCTTGGGTTGTTGGAAAAGAGTGTTTGCTATGACCATCGTATTCTCTTGACAAAATTCTATCAGCCTGTGCCCTGCTTCATTTTGTACTCCAAGGCCAAACTTGCCTGTTATTCCAGTTATCTTTTGGCTTCCTACTTTAGCATTCCAATCCCCCATGATGATAAGGACATCATTTTTTGGTGTTACTTCTATAAGGTGCTGTAGGGCTTCATAGAACCGGTCAATTTCATCCTCTTCAGCACTGGTGGTTGGGGCATAGACTTGGACTACTGTGATATTGAATGGTTTGCCTTGGATTCAACTGAGATCATTCTGTCATTTTGAGGATTGTATCCCAGTATTGCTTTTCCTACTCTTTTATTGACTATGAAGGCTACTCCATTTCTTCTGAGGGATTCTTGCCCGCAGTAGTATACCTGATGGTCATCTGAATTAAATTCACCCATTCCTGTCCATTTTAGTTCGCTGATACCTAAGATGTCGATGTTCAGTCTTGTCATCTCTTGTTTGACCACGTCCAGCTTTCCTTGATTCATGGATCTTACATTCCAGGTTCCTATGGAGAAAAGATCTTTACAGCATCGGACTTTCCTTTCACCACCAGACATATCCACAGCTGAGCGTCCTTTCGGCTTTGGCCCAGTCGCTTCATTCTTTCTGGCGCTACTAGTACTAGCCCTCTGCTCTTCCCCAGTAGCATATTGGACGCCTTCCGACCTGAGAAAGAAGGTAAGGATAGTCTAATAATGTTCACTTGCTGTTGTGTCTTTGGAGTCTGATTCACTTGCAATGCAGGCTGCTGCTACAAGCACACATTTGCCCTCCCCCCAGTAATTCCTCCTTGGATCTCTGTATTTTGCCAGACCTGCAACTCATGAGCAAGCAGCAAGATGTTAACTCGCCAGGCAAGGTTTGATCACAGTTGTGCATATTCAGAAGACAGGCATTTAAATTACACAGAAATATTGGTCTCCTTCTAGAAGCAACTCCAGCATCTGGCTTATGTATCATGAAACTTAGAATCTAGATATTTACAACCCCGGCTTGTGGACTAACCCTGACTGCATCCAGTGGTGGGATTCAGCCAGTTCGCACTACTTCAGCAGAACTGGTAGCTAATTTTTTGTTGCCCAGACCCAGAATGGACTTCCGGAAGTGACATCCACACAGAGAACCGGTTGTTCACATATTTGAATCCCACCACTGACCTCATATCTCCCTTGATTTGGCATCATTAATATTCAGATTGACTTTGGATTGCTCATCTTGGAAATTCACCTTACCCAGCTAATTTTTTGTTGCCCAGGCCCAGAATGGACTTCCAGAAGCTGCATCTTCACAGAGTACTGGTTGTTCACATGTTTGAATCCCACCATTGCCTCTGCCCAAACCATGGGTCCCAAAGCTCTCTGCCCAAAGTCCCCTGCCTTATAAAGAGTATGTAAGTGGGGACCAAACCTATTTCCATAAAGATGATGTTCCATAAGGAAGGATTTACCTTTTTTTCAAATTTTATTGATTTTGTAATATTATATTCACATATTTGAAAAGCAACATGGTGGCTGGGTAGTAATAATTCAGTTACATACAGATATCATTAGTACAGATTTCAAATTGCTACCGTAAACGTTTCCTCTCTTTTTCCTGTCTATTTGTAGATTTAAAGACAAGTTTTATCCTATCAATCACATACTGTAGAAAATAGCTTTTTTACATATATCCATAGTTTTTAGTTTACACATATTCTAGTTGTTTTAACATGCAATCTTTTAGACAATCAATGACCTAATAAATTTTTCAATTTTAATTTCCACTAACATTTAGATTTAACGTTTGATATTTATTGTTGCCAAGACTTTTAGTATACTCCCGATTCATCTATCACCATTCCACACAAAATCTAATATTCAAAATACACATCCTGTTTACTTAACTTCTCACCCTCTATGTCAACAAATTAAGGATACAATATGATATCCTTCCTTTTTGCTAATTTTCAGTTGTTGCTTTTAAGTAGTAATCAAAATTTCTTTTTATTTCAATATTTAATACTTCCTCTCTTCCTCTTTGTATCTGCTATCTCTTGCTTAAACTGATAATTTTTGTTTTTAACATTCCATATAGACCTATTTATTACTTTCAACAATAGGTTTTTAGCTTGTCTACATTATTCACCTTTACGTGACTTTATGCACAAATCAATATTCAAATTAGCTATTAATATTTATATTGCTAAATTTTAATGACCAAATTTTTTTCTTTATCTCAGTTCATAACAATGTCTTGTGTTCAACATACACATCTTATCTATTTAAGTACCTTCTGTTTCAGATTTCAATAAGATGGTCGAAACTCCATTCTTCTTGAGTCTTATTCTGGCTTTTTTCCTTTGCCAAATTATCTTCCATGTCCTTGTTTTTTGGGTCATCGAATCAATCTCCTTGTAATATCATGTATATTAATTGATACTGGCAAAACCATCCGATCAACATTTTTTTGAGAGGGCTTGTAGGTCTAGTGGGTTGTCTCTTTATTCTTCCATATCGACATAGTTGTTCTGAATTGTTCTTTTTCTAGATTCTCTAGTTCCCTCTAAGTTGTATAAGAAACCTTTTCCTTTTTCCAAGTTGTCAATGTCTTTTCTGGATTTTCAAATATCAATATTTGTTTAATAGTAGATTCTTCTGTCATTGTACTTGAATGTTTCATTTTTTTCTATTGTATTTTGTATAGATGATTCTTTAGTTGTGTCAAAGTTTGGGCTTTCATATCTGGGCTGTCTGTTCCTTCACCTAGCCTCTTAGTATTTCATTGGTTGTGGTAAGAATTTGGATTAGTGTTTTCAACATAGCGAGAGTTTGTTGATCTTCATTCATAAATAAATTTTGTTCCTGGTCTTCTTCCATATTGGTATTTTAAGCTAAAGGGTTTACACTTAGAAAATCCAAAAAAGAGAATTATTTTTTTCTAGGTAGGAAACACAAAGCCTTTCACAGCTGTTGTTTCAAGGTTCTCAAGGTTATGTATCTTATCTATTTCCCTGGGCAGTCAGCCAGGCCCCTTTTAAAGTTTCCCTTTGAGTCCCAAAGTTGACTTAACCTTTTCAGTTTTTCTTTTCTTTTTTTTATAAAAAAGAATCCAGATTTCCAACAGAAGTAGACAATGAAGAATAGGAAATAAAAAATCTTTCTATCCACATGCTTTGAGAAATAAAGTTTCAACAGGGATTCAGTTACTTTTTAAACATTTAAAAAGTCCCTGGGTATTTAGTCGCTGCTCTTTCTGGAGGGAGGGCGAAAGTCCCCCTTCCCTCAGTGCAGGGGGGAAAATGCTTAGGAGCTTAAGGAGGTACAGAAAGTAATTAGGGTGAAAAAGAGGTAGATCTCACCCAGTCTCTTCCGCACTGCTTTAAGAATTGCCTGGTGGAAAATGTGACTTCAATTGTTTACAGCCTAGGCATGAGCCATAATGGCCAGTCCTTTCATCTGTCGGTTTGGAGGGATCACCAGGTAGGACAGGAGAGATGCGGCTCTCCCACGATTCAGTGAACGCCCCTCCTTGCTGGTCGCCTCTTTGGGGTGACTTTTGGCCCTTTTCAGGGCCCCCCAGCGATGCAAAACTGGACGGGGGAGAGAGAGAAAGTCTCCTAGCCGTCCATAGCGGCTACGTGACAAACTGGAAGCCAGTAAAAAGCTTTAAAAAAAAGATTTACCTTTTATTTTTTTGGTCCCACTTGATAGCCCTCCTTAAAAGATGGGATTTGTAACATATCTATCTCTCCTAATAGCTATTTCCTGCTGTGTTGCTGTTGGGATTTGCAATAGCAAGTCTTCCTCTTAATACTCTGTGTACCTAGGAATGGTGTCTGGCTTCTGAAGGGATGCTAAAACATCTAGGGTATGAAAACTTCTTGATGATGGTGATGAAGATCCATTCAGTCATGTCCGACTTTTGGCAGGTCTCTCCACATCCTCTGATCTTGCACTGTTTCTTTGAGTTTTTCTATGCCCTGGCTGATGTAAGCTTTGATAATGGAAATTTGCTTAGTTAATTCCAATTCTTCATGACTTAACATTATATTTTGCAAGGATTGTATGTTGATAACTAATTCTCTTGAATTTTTGAATGCTGACAATTGTGTTAATCATGGTTGTATATAATTGCATATTTATCTCTTCACTTTTTTGATTGCCTTCAATTTTTCCATGCATCGGGTTCTTCTTCAGTGGTTCTTGCCTTCACATTATATGTTGAAAATATTTTATAATGATTTTGCTGTTATTGCTTCCAGTGAGCAGTCTGGTTTTATTTCATATTGTAGCGAATTGAAAATTCTTCTTGTGGTTCAAAGTTTTCCCAACATTTTTTTCCAGTATTAACTTTCTTTGTTCAGCATTTCTGACTATGCAGGTTTCACAACCAAAATATTGCAACTGTTACAATGATGACCATAATGTCGACTCTACATAGCTTTGTTTTCAGTGTTATATTTTATTGCTTCATTATATTTCCTATAGATCTCTGAAATAGCAGCTATCTCTTTATTTTATGAATACAGACACCAACAATTTGTATTTTTAATGCTAGTAATATACAAACAGTGACTAGCTCAGATTCTTCTAGATTGTCCTTGGCTATTAACACTCTCAGCTTTATTATTTTTATTTTTAATATTAATAGATTTCACACTCCCTCTTTTCATCTTTAGGAATAGATTCCTTGAATTTCCAACTGTCAGAGTTGCATCATAAACATATCTGAGGTAGTTGATGTTTCTTCCAGAACTTTTAATTGTAATTTCTACTTATTTTGCTCCAATATTTAGCATGAGAGGGTATCATTATAAATTAATTTAGAAAAGTGATGATGTACAAAAAGTATACATCTTCTTTAGTTTCCTGATTTTGAACTATGTAGTTATCTTATAGTTTATCAAAGAGCAATTTTTTCAATAGGCAAATGAGGTTTTAATGGCTACCCACAAATTTGTTGTAGTCTATTATGGAAGAATGTAGTCTGGATTTCCAGGAAAAAGGCAATGCATTCCAGAGAAGCAAAAAGCAGCAAAGTTTAGACAGTTTGGTAGAGAAGAGAATAAAAAACCCTCCTCCCTAAGACTTCTTATATGTTCATAAACCATATTTTAATGGTGCAAGTAGTTTGCTTTAATCTGGCAAGATTTTTATTTATGAGCCAGGAATAATAAAGAAATTGTTTAGAAAAAGCTCTGTGTGTTTTTCTTGTTTTTTTTGGGGGGGGGGAATCTAATATCTGCAATGTAAAAGCAAATTTTATATACCGGTAATCTAGAATGAAAAATAAATATATTTTGAGATTTCTTGCTTAATACTTTAACAAATAGATGTTAACACTGTGATCACAAATATCCATAGTCTGAATTCAGCTTTTACATCTGGCAGAGCCTTATTTTAAAATTTAATTTATTTACTTATTTATTAGATTATTATCACACTCTTATTACCTTATAAATAATTCAAAGTGGTGATCATACATAACATTCTTTCCTCCTCTTATATTCTCCACAACTCTGTGAGGGGGGCTGGACTGAAAGTTAGTGACTGGCCAACAGTCACCCAGCTGGCCCATATGTCTAAGGCAGAACTAGAACTCACAGTTACATTTAGTATTTTGAAGTAGACCCTGCAGTTTTAAGGATGCATATATTGTGCATATTTTTCGTATCTGATAAATATTGAAATAAAACAAGTACTGTGTTTTCCCCAAAATAAGACCTATCCTGAAAATTAGCCCTAGCTTGATTACACATGTGCCCAATATAAACACGATGAACATGTGGCCTCCTGCCATGAATGGCAACAGTGCCGTGATTGGTGTGACAAATCTCGGTGCTTCCAGCCATGAATGGTGGCACTGATGGGATCAGCACTATGAGCATCACAGCCTCCTGCCATGAACAGCGGCACTGGCATGATTGGCATGATGTGCCATGTGGCCTGCTGTGACCAGTGGGAATAGCGCAATTGGCACAACAAGCCATGTGGCTTCCTGATTGGATGTGGCAGAACTTGAACAGTGGTGTGACAGGTGTCGGGGCATGGAAGGCATGTGGCAGTCCTAAGGTAAGGGGTAAGACATCCCACCAAAATAAGACCTGGTGTCTCTTTTGAAGGCAAAATATATATATAAGACCAGGTCTTACTTTTGGGGAAACACGGTATTTGTTTCAAATCATCTGCACAGGTGTATTGAATTCTATTGTTATCTGAGTTTTAGATATGATTGAAAAACAATTCAGATAAAGTTTTTGTTGTTGTTGAGTTTGGATTAATTGGAAATGTAATACTTAGCTACAGTATATAAAAGTTATGCTTTTCCTAGGTTTTAAGCAAACATTTATGACTCAGACCATATCTTTTCCATTTCAGATTTGAATGACTGTTACCGCTGTACAGATGAATATTATCCCAACAAAAAGCAGGATTCATGTATTCCCAAAGATATAAGTTTTTTGTCATATAAAGAACCTTTGGGAATCACTTTAGCCTGTTTTTCCCTTTTCTGTTCCACAATCACAGTTCTGGTACTAATGACATTTTTGATGCATCACAACACTCCCATCATCAAAGCCAGCAACCGGGATCTCACCTACATTCTCCTCATCACCCTCCTGTTCTGCTTCCTTGGTATATTAGTATTTATCGGTCAGCCCAATAAGGTGGTATGTGTTCTCCGTCAAACTGGTTTCAGTATCATCTTCTCTGTGGCTATTTCCTGTGTGCTGGCCAAAACTCTGACTGTGGTCCTGGCTTTCATGGCAACCAAGCCAGGAAGCAGGATGAGCCAATGGGTGGGGAAAAGACTGGGCTATGCTTTTGTTTTATCAGGCTTCTTAATTCAGGTTGGAATTTCAACTATATGGCTGTCCATCTCTCCTCCTGTCCCAGATGCTGACCTGCATTCAGAGCCTGGAAAAATTGTCCTGCAGTGTAAGGAAGGCTCCTTGGTTTTGTTTTATTCTGCAAGGTGTTTTATGGGCTTCTTGGCAATGACCAGTTTCATAGTTGCTTTCTTTGCCAGGAAATTACCTGATAGTTTCAATGAAGCTAAGTTCATCACTTTCAGCATGTTGGTTTTCTGCAGTGTTTGGATATCCTTTGTTCCAACCTACCTGAGCACGAAGGGGAAATATATGGTGGCTGTGGAGATCTTCTCAATTTTAGCCTCAAGTGCTGGGCTGTTGATATGCATTTTTTTCCCCAAATGCTACATTATTGTTTTGAGACCAGAGTTGAACAACAGGCAACTGAGGAAGAAAGGGTTATAAATATTTTTCAATTATTTTCATTTTACTATTTTAAATGCAGAGCAGTTTTTGTTTCCTTATGTCTGTATTGTAGAGTACTGCTTAATATTTGTCTAATAATTTTATTGCATATCCCATAAAATTATTTTCTCTATGTCACTCACAATTAGAATTTTTTTTTAAATCATTTTAAAAATTTAACTGATTTCTCTTTATCAGATTTATATACCGTATATACTTGAGTATAAGCCGAATTTTTCAGCCCACTTTTTGGGCTGAAAAACTCCACTTCGGCTTATACTCCAGTCAACAAAAAAAATTTTACCGAGGACTTGCGCGCGGCCGAGGCTTCGGTGCTTCCCTCCAGAGGAAGAAGGCGCTGGATGCGGCCGGCTCTGCGGGGAAGGGGGAGCAGCGGCGGGGGTGACGGAAAAGCCGCAAAAACTGTAGGAGAGATGCTGACTGGCGGCGGCCTCGGAGGAGGCGGAGGGGGAGGAGGGAGGGAAGGGTGACCGGGTGGGGGAGGGGGGGTGAGCCAGAAGGAAAAGGGAAAGTCATCCCGCAGAGCGGTTGCGAAAAGAGGGAGGAGATAAGCCAGCCCGGTACCTGGATCCGCTTCCTGTGTCTCCTCCGCTCTGCCATGATGTCCCCGTTTTGGTCTCCTGGTGACGTGGGGCTGAGCCGGAAAAGGGGGAGGGGGAGACCGAGGGAGGGAGGAAAGAAGAGAGAGAGAGAGACGAGCCAGCGTCAGCCAGCGGGCTCACGTGGGGCAGCAAGCCATTAGGAGCCCTTGGGGAGGCAGGGCGGGAGCGCAGTCTGGCCGCTGGGCTTCCTTTCCCTCTTGTCCGCATCGCTGCAAGGAATTGCATTGTTTGGGGAATGGAACGCTGTCCAAACGCTGGTCATTTGCTGCGGGGCTCCCGCTTGGAAGGGAAGGGAAGGGAAGATTTGTGAGGGGAAGATGCCCTATTGGGGTGGACATAAGGATCCTCCTCCTGAAAAATGTTACCCCAAGTATTCAAGCCAGTCTGTCCCAATAACCTGGGAAGCCTTTCCAAATCCCAGGCTGGTTGTAGTCAGGGTGACCTTCGCGCATCTGGAAGGCACCGAGAGAGCGTTTTTTGTTGAATTGGAGCCATGGGCTAGTCGTGGTTAAGGCACTTGTAGGCGAAGCAAATCACAAAAGCCCCCAAATCCTTCTAAATGCAGCCCATGGGCGAGCTTCCCAAGTTGTTTTAATTTAGTTTGCACGTGGCAATAGAAATAAGCTTTTTTCCTCCTCAGCGGATCGGTGCGGTGAAGAGGCTGGGCTTCCTTCGGGGGGCCTTTCATTCCTGTACAAGGGGGAAGGGGAACTCTCTGCTTTTGTGTGTGCGTGTGTGTGTGTGTGTGTGGCCCATCTACAAAGCTGCCGAGGAAGGAGAAGCGGGATACTGGTTGGGTGGGGGAGCGGCAAAAGCGGGGGGGGAGAGAGAAACGGCTCCGCCTTTGGTTCCCCCTCCTAAAGCACAGGGGCGCTAGAGAAAGTTTGGAGTTGGGTAAGGAAGCGCAAAATTCAGGAAGAAAAGCGGGGCGGCGGGCAAACGGGAGACCTGTACAAGGGGGAAGGGGAACTCTCTGCTTTTTGTGTGTGTGTGTGTGTGTGTGTGTGTGTGTGTGTCCCATCTGCAAAGCTGCCGAGGAAGGAGAAGCGGGATACTGGTTGGGTGGAGGAGGCAGTGGCGGCGGCGGAGGCGGCCGCAGCACCGGCAGCCTTCCGCTTTTGCCGCTTTTGTGTGTGTGTGTGTGTGTGTGTGTGTGTGTGTGTCCCATCTGCAAAGCTGCCGAGGAAGGAGACACCCAAAGACGGCAAAAGCGGAAGGCTGCCGGTGCTGCGGCCGCCGCCACTGCCTCCTCCACTTCTCCTTCCTTGCTTTAGGAGGGGGAACCAAAGGCGGAGCCGTTTCTCTCCCCCCCCCCGCTTTTGCCGCTCCCCCCCCAACCAGTATCCTGCTTCTCCTTCCTCGGCAGCTTTGTAGATGGGCCACACACACACACACACACACACACACACGCACACACAAAAGCGGCAAAAGCGGGGGGGGGAGAAAGAAACGCCTTGTTCTCTCGTCTCAGCGGAGACTTGTTTCGGGGGATCCAGCCTCTGTCACCCCCTTCTCTCAGCTGGGCAGCTGACAGAAAGGGGCGGCAGAAGCTGCATCCCCCGAAAGAAGTCTTCGCCGAGAAAATGGGCGCTGAGATTTTCTCGGCGAAGACTCACCTTCTCCCGTTCATCACATTCTTCGGTAAAGAGATTCACTCGATCCATGGTTTCAAGGTTGGGGTAGAGAAATCCCGGTTTGTTTCAAGAAACCGGGGTGGTTTATGAGCCTATAGATTTTAGACTTTGCATCTTGTTTTTCTTCCTCGGTTCCCACGAAGCCCGAAATTCTTTTTTTTCCCCCTCTGGTTTCTGCCCAACTGTCAACTCGTGGTAAAACAAACAAACAAACAAACAGAAAGCCCTTGCCTCTGGTTCCTGAGGAAAGAAAAAGTTGAGGCGAGAAGTGGAGAACATTCCCTTCTTCATTGAAAGCTGAAAGCAAACGCGCTGCAAAATTCGTTCATCCTCATCCTCTTCCTCATCCTCATCCTCTCTCTCTCTCTCTCTCTCTCTCTCTCTCTCTCTCTCTCTCTCTCACGAATTGAACAGGCACCCAAGCTATCAGGCGATGGCGTTCACGCTTGGGTGTTTGCGCGGATCAGAAACGGAAGGAGAAATTCATTTCTGCTTGCAATTCACTATCTCGGGCATCCCTGAGAGAAGAGAGCTTTTAAAGAAGCAGCTGCAAAATTCGTTCATCCTCATCCTCTTCCTCATCCTCATCCTCTCTCTCTCTCTCTCTCTCTCTCTCTCTCTCTCTCTCTCTCTCTCTCTCTGTGTGTGTGTGTGTGTGTGTGTGTGTGTGGTATGTTATCTCGAACCAGATGGGATGGCAAAGTCAAATGCAAATGGGGATCTTGCAGATCTTGCCCTGCCTTTCCCCCCACGGTTACCTTCTGTTCTTGATGAGCTCACGAGTGCTCAAGGACAAAATAGGGCAGGGCAGAGCCGGCAGTTAAAAATAGGATGCAGATAAAAGGAAAGGTAAGGAGGGGTTCAGGTTGAGAGGAGAGGCTGCGTAGCCTTAGTGTAACTCCTGTTTGGGCTGACTGGGTTGCCTCCGATGGGCTCTGACAGTGGAACAGAATGGAATAGAAAATATGGAATGGAATGGAACAGAACGTAGAACAGAACAGAACAGAACAGAACAGAATAGAATAGAATAGAAATATAGAAAGTGAATGGAATAGAATAGAATAGAATAGAATAGAATAGAATAGAATAGAATAGAATAGAATAGAATAGAATAGAATAGAATAGAATAGAATAGAATAGAATAGAATAGAATAGAATAGAAATATAGAAAGTGAATAGAATAGAATAGAATAGAATAGAATAGAATAGAATAGAATAGAATAGAATAGAATAGAATAGAATAGAATAGAAATATAGAAAGTGAATGGAATAGAATAGAATAGAATAGAATAGAATAGAATAGAATAGAATAGAATAGAATAGAATAGAATAGAATAGAATAGAATAGAATAGAATAGAAATATAGAAAGTGAATGGAATAGAATAGTAGAATAGAAATATAGAAAGTGAATAGAATAGAATAGAATAGAATAGAATAGAATAGAATAGAATAGAATAGAATAGAATAGAATAGAATAGAATAGAAATATAGAAAGTGAATGGAATAGAATAGAATAGAATAGAAATATAGAAAGTGAATAGAATAGAATAGAATAGAATAGAATAGAATAGAATAGAATAGAATAGAATAGAATAGAATAGAATAGAATAGAATAGAAATATAGAAAGTGAATAGAATAGAATAGAATAGAATAGAATAGAATAGAATAGAAATATAGAAAGTGAATGGAATAGAATAGAATAGAATAGAAATATAGAATAGAATAGAATAGAATAGAATAGAATAGAATAGAATAGAATAGAGCTGGAAGGGACCTTGGAGGTCTTCTAGTCCAGCCCCTTGCTCAAGCAGGAGGACCTATACCAGTGGTGGTGAACCTATGGCACGCCTGCCAGAGGTGGCACTCAGAGCCCTCTCTGTTGGCACGTGCGCCACCACCGCTGCCAGCAGCAGGTCCTTGTCGGTTGGTGGACTGGAAGAAAAGGGAGGGGGAAGCATTTTACATGCGTGCATGCGCGCACGGGGCCACGAGCAGGCACATGCTGCAAAGGGGGCGGGGCTAGTGCCTGCGTGATACTCACTAGCCCAGCCCCGTTCTCACGTGGTGCGGTGCCTTGTATCTGCACCCTGCGGCGCGGCGGTTGGCATTTTTGTGCCTTGCGGTACGGTGGCCCATTTTTTGCTCCCCCTTTTTTTTCGTGCCAGAGGCGGCACTCAGAGGCGCCTCCCTGTCCCCTCCCCTGAGGGCACCAGAATGCCGATGCTGCCTTGGCACTTTGTGATAAACAAGTGGGTTTTGGCTTGCGGTTTGGGCACTCGGTCTCTAAAAGTTTCGCCACCACTGACCGATACCATCTCAGACAGGTGAATGTCCAGTCTCTTCTTAAAAACCTCCAGTGATGGAGCACTCTTGATTTCTGGTGGCAAGCTGTTCCACTGGGCAGCTGAGAGAAAGGGGCGGCAGAAGCTGCATCCCCCGAAAGAAGTCTTCGCCGAGAAAATGGGCGCTGAGACGCCTCATTCTCTCGCTCAGCGGAGACTTCTTTCGCGAGATCCAGCCTCTGCCATGCTGCACCGAGAGAACAGCAAGCCGCCCCATTCTCTCGGCAGAGCACTCCACCGCCCCATTCTCTCAGCGGCTTGCCACCCCGTTCTCTCATCTCAGCAGAGACGTCTTTCGGGGGATCCAGCCTCCAGCTGCTGCATTTCCCAGCCTCGGCTTATACTCGAGTCAATAACTTTTACCAGTTTTTGGGGGTAAAATTGGGGGTCTCGGCTTATACTCGAGTCGGCTTATACTCAAGTATATACGGTATTTATATAGTGACTTTATAAAATTTATTGTGATTAGTGACTCAGGGCTGCACAAAAATATCTGTCAGTCTGTCTATCCATATCCCACTGTGTGTATTTTTATTTATTTATTTACATATTTGCTTATTTTGTGTATCCCCGGAGGCTAAAAACTAAGTGCTAGCACCATACATAAACAGCTGGTTGCCCACTCCTTTGATCCCTATGCAGGGACATCTTCTAGTGATCAAGGACTTCTAGTGATCATTTACCTGTCTCTATACTTTTCCAAAGATGATTAAAAAGCTTATTTCTTAAATGAAGACCCTTTCTTTGCACAGACCAAATCCTCTTGCCCATAAACATAATACTATATTAAAATGATAGTTCCTCCTCTTCCTTTTAATTGTGTTTCATTGTAGTCATCTGCATGGCTCTCAGGATTTCTTCATTGTGTTCAAGATAAGCAATAACATTATTCTAAATGACCTAGTAGCAGGACTCTTGAAACATGGACACAAAATAAAGCAATATTAATTTGAATCAGCAATTATAAATTTCTTTGATTATTGTATGGTATGGTATGGTATGGTATGGTATGGTATGGTATGGTATAGCATGGCATGGCATGGCATGGCATGGCATGGCATGGCATGGCATGGCATGGCATGGTATGGTATGGTATGGTATGGTATGGTATGGTATGTCATGGTATGGGATTGGATTGGATTGGATTGGATTAGATGAATTGGATTAGATTGGATTGTTTTGGACTGGATTTATTGATGGATTATCTTCCACTAAGCTTCTGTTGAGTCTTAGCAACCACATAGATTTTCTCCATGACTCTGTGTTCCTAAACTGGATTTTCAGGTCTAGTGTATTCATTGACCCTGTAATTGAAACCATTCATCTTGCTGCTCATCATGCTCATCTGTTTCCTGAGAAATAGCACAGAAATAAACAGATTTCCTCCACAGATTCAGGAATTGGAAATGCATAAATGAGTTTTATGGCCCTTAGTTTAGGTTAAAGTCAGGGCAACTGGATGGAACTGAGCATTTACTGGCTGTATGTTCTTCCTGACCCCTATGTGGAGTTTACAGTAGATATTTTTTCTGTCACCACCTAGGACTGAACTCTCAACCTTCCAGGTTAGAGGTCTTCACCACTAAGTCACCATACCACTCATGTTTATATCTGCTATTTTTGCCTATATCTTGGGAATTTCATCATAATCTGAAGCAAAATCAGCAACCATATAATATCCATCATTGCTGTGTCACACAATTGTAAATGAAAAAATATTATATTAAACTGTGATCTAATTTTGAAAGAAATGTCTAAACCCATCCTGTTTTCAATCAGAATTTTATCCTATATGACCCAACTTCTATCATGCAAGTCTTGTGTATCATTGACTAGCAATATGAAGGAGATTAATTGGTTTGCATTTTAAAGAGATTTTGCTATCACCTGTCAGACCTGCCCCAGTCTGATTCCTTAGGAGAGAAAAACCCTAAACATTGAAGTGAAAAGTACTTTAACTTCTGGTTGCAGTAAAGTCAGGCAGAATCTGAGTTTCCTGCACATCAACACATCAACTATTTCCTTCCTTCCCCATCCCTACCCTCTTGACCAGTCTAAATCCAGCCCATGTAAAACCACCAAGATGTTTTGGGAAAGCTGAGGTGTTTGGGCTGGTAAATTTCCTCACTCAGCATAAATGACCTTGAGGATGCCTGGCACGAACTGGTTCCATGTTGACTGTTGATCCTTAGCTCTCATTCCCCCTCCCTAATTCCCACAATAGATAATACAGGTTTATTGTCCATTTGTCCTCCATCCCTCCCCCTTAGTCCTTTGATGGCAAGACACCAGTGAGGCACCAAGCCAAAAATGTTGAATCTGACATCACCTTTCATGTAGATCGAAATAACAATATTTGTGTTTCAACTGTTGGGTTGTTTCCCATTTAGATAAACATGATAACAAAGTTTAGAGGGATATCCAGAGTTTGAAAAATTCTTGCAGCACAACTGCTATTCCTCTTTCTCTTGCTTTTCATTATTAACAGGCAAGCTTCCAAATCATGTATGTTACTTTATTTTTCCAGAGTATTCATTTCTGAACCAGATATCAATACCATTGCCACTAAAGATATTTTTTATAATTTAAATATTAATTTAGGGTTTTTTTTCTCTGACCTGCATTTTGTCTTGAGCTCTAGGAAGTGTCGCGCCCCGCGGGCTCGACGCTGGCCGGTACCACGGGCGCGACGCTCACCAGCACCTGCTCCCGCGATCGTGTCCGGCCCTCAAGTCCTCGCCGGGGCCCGGGCCGTGGCAGCATCCCACCGGCTGCGGCAGCGACGGCGGCCTGTTGACGACTGCGCGCCTCCACACGTACACGCCGAGCCAGCTGGGGCCTCGGTGGTGCGCGCGTGCGCTGTGCGGCCCGGCCTTGCCCTGACGGCTACGGTGGCCTCACAGGGTCCTGGGCCCGGCCTCGTCCTGCCGGCTATGGTGGCCTCGCAGGGCCTTGGGCCCGTGACAGCTGTCGGCCCGGCTCTCGCGGCGCTGGTGGACAAGACATGCCAGCCTGAGACCCGGGAGCTGGTGATACGGGGAGGCACAGCCGGGGGCTCACCGGTCCTGCAAAGGGGGGGTGAGCAGCTGGGTGGAGCAGCGCTTGGAGCATCGGGTAGGAAGGTGCCAGTTTCGGGGACGGGTGTGGGGGTGGCATCTGGCTGCAACGGGGCTGGCGTACGCGAGGGAACTCACCTGGGGGGTGCCGGGTGCCGGGTGTTGGGACGCATCACAAAGGGAGGTGCTTGGGAGGAACGGGCGTTAAGTAAGGGATGGGCGGATGTGGGTGCGGTCGGGTGGGCCGTGGGCGTGTACATGCAACGTGTATTTAACAGTGTTGGATGCGAGTAGCAGCCAACGCTGGCTTTGTTCCTTTTGGAGTTTGTTTGCTTTTGCTCAATAAACCGTTCCTGAAGAACTCAGCACTCATCTCGGTTGCTTGATTTTCCTGCTCTCCGGACAAGGCTTGAGAGGAAGCCAGCATTTCCACCCTTTCATCTCGCCTTCCGAGCGACAAGTGGGTGAGTTGTCATGGCGGAGGGATTGAAGGGGGCCGCCCCAGCGGTTGATCCTGAGAAGGAGGTCAGGCCTGAGATGGGGGCCGGGGCTGGTGCAGCCTCCTCCAGGACGGTGGACGTGGGAGAGGTTGCGCTTCCGGCGGTTCAGCCTAGACAGCGGCTGTCGTTACTCGAGGACTGCGCAGTGGAGCCAAGGGAGGCAGGGAGCCAAGGCCTCGGCAGAGGAAGGTGGCTGGGCCCTGCCCTGAGGCACAGAGGTTTTGAGGAGACCCACGAACCCCGGCTAAGGGGACCCTCATCAGTTTGGAGGGAGTGGTGCCTTATGGAGGACGATGGGGAGGAGTGGAGTTATTCCACCACCCCAGGCAACCAGACTATGGACATTTTGCGGACCAGGTTTGGGGAGGCTGGTGGCCAGGAGCCAGGCCAATGGTCCCCTGCCAGGGCCCCAGCAGGACGGGCTGGGCCGACCCATTCATCTCTGGACGCACCACCCTACCAGAACCAACCTGGTCTTGGCGTGCCCCGTGAGGGTTCTGCTCCTGTGGGCCTTGGCCGAGGTGCTGCGGGGGTGTGGTCAGGGACGGACGACAGGCCTGGCCAACCGACCACATGGCTAGTTGGAACCTCTCCCATACTGGGGCGGCAGGTGGGTTCATGGGGACCCGGAGTGGTATGGGGACCACCACCTTTGTCAGTTACCTACGACGGCCACCCCGACTGCCTGGCGATGTTCCTGGGCCAGGTGATAGGTCATATGGACCAGTATGCCCAGGCTTACATGTCCCAGCGGGCTATGGTGGTGGCAGTAACAGCTTGCCTGCAAGGAGAGGCAGCGGCCTGGGCGGCCGATTTATACAGTGACCACGCTTGGGAGCTCGGGGATGTTGGCTTGTTCTTGGAGTCGTTACAGGCCCATTTCGAGGACATCTCCCAGGTGCAGCGGGCTGAGGCCAACATCCTTTCCCTACGACAGCGAGGCAGACCTGCTGTAGAGTATGTGAGGGAGTTCCGTAAGGTGGCCGGAAAGTTGCGCTCATGGCCGGAGCGTCTCCTCGTCCACCATTTTAGGGCTGGCCTGGACAGGGCTCTCCGCCGGGCTTGTGTGGTACGCGGTGTCCCGGCGTGACTGCAGGAGTGGTACCGTGTGGCTGTGGAGCTGGACGTGGGGTTGCAGGACGTGCGGGGACGGTTCGAACCTCCCTCTGGAAGCCGACGGCTGACCGAGAAGACAAAAGCGGAGGAGCGGCCTGTGGGGGCATCTACGCGGCCTCCCTCCCAGCCAGTATGGGCTGCCCTGAGGTGTTTCAGGTGCGATCAACCACGACACCGGGCAGCCGATTGCCCACTGCCTCCTGCCCGGCCAGCCCCTTCTGTCTCCTCAGCACGGGGGTCCAGAACCCGGAAGTCTGCTGCTCACCACTTAGGCGGGGATGTCTCCAGGCCAACCGCTCCTGTCCGGGTGGAGACGCCGGCGGAAACACAGCCCGCACACTACGAGAGTCCGGAGGAACAGGACCTAGACGAGGACCCAATGGTGAGTGCTCCGGTTTGTCCCTTTGTATTCCCTGTGGTGCTGGTCAGTCCCTGTACGGGTCAGAAGAAAGCGTATAAGGCCCTCGTTGATTCGGGTAGCACCCGGTGCCTTATGAGCCAGGTAGTGGTAGCTGCACTGGGGGTCACGATGAGGCGGCTGGCCAACCCCCTACGCTTTCAACAGGTGGATGGGTCTCTCTTGGGGGGGCACCCATCACTCACGTCACGGAACCGATCCGGTTGGAGATGGGCGATCACTGGGAGACTTTGCGGTTTATAGTGGTACCATCCATGACTGAGGCAGTCATTCTAGGGCTCACATGGTTGGACCGGTGGGGCCCCACGATCTGGTGGTAGGGGGGTTGCCGCCATCTCCGGTTGGGGTTGGGCCCACAGCCTCCACAGGAGCACACATTCCTGGGACCACTACACACGGGGGAACGAGAGAGGGCCTGCACGGGTGGGTTAGCGCAAGAGGCCCAGATACCCCGAGATTACTCTGACCTGCTGGACATGTTCGACGAGCGAGAGTGCGACACGCTACCGCCTCATCGCTCTACGGATTGCGCCATTGAGCTGGAACCAGGTGCCAAGCTGCCAAAACCCTGGATGTCCCCGAAAGAAATGCAGGAGCTCCGGCGGTACATCGACAAAAACCTGGAGCGGGGGTTCATCCAGCCAGCACGGTCTAGGATGGCGGCACCCGTGATGTTCCGCGAGAAAAAGGACGGTGGGCTTAGGCTGTGCGTGGACTATCGTGGTGTGAACGCAGTGTGCGTTGAGCACCTTTACCCGCTTCCGTTAATGAAAGACCTGCTGGCCCATCTGGCGAAAGGCCGGATCTTTACCAAACTGGACCTCAGAGAAGCCTACTATCGTATCCGAATCAAGGCAGGGGATGAGTGGAAGATGGCATTCAACTGTCCTCTGGGGAGTTTCCAGTTTCGGGTGATGCCGTTCGGGCTACAGGGTGCCCCTGCTGTCTTCATGCAACTGATTAACCAAGTCTTGCATGAATTCTTATACCGCGGGGTCCTGGTCTATCTGGACGACATCCTGGTTTACACAGAGACGTTGGAAGAGCACGTAGCCTTGGTCAGGTGGGTGTTGACTAAGTTGCGGGACGCACGGCTCTTTGTCAAGCTGTCCAAATGCGAGTTCCACAGAACACAGCTCGATTATTTGGGGTACAGGATCTCTGCAGGGGGGGAGGAAATGGACCCAAAGAAGGTAGAGGCCATCCAGCAATGGCAGGCTCCACGGACGCGGTGTCAGTTACAAAGTTTTCTAGGCTTTGTGAACTTCTACCGCCAATTCATACCATGTTTTGCGGCCATAGCCCTCCCACTCACAGACCTCCTCCGTACACGTCAGCTGACAGTACAACCACGTCCCAGACTACGGGTGGGGTGGACTGCAGAGTGCCAACGAGCCTTTGATACACTCAAGGCTCTTTTTGCTAAAGAACCAGTCTTACGGCACCCAAACCCTGCCCTGCCCTATTTGGTCCAAGCAGACGCGAGCAATGTCGCTCTCGGAGCCGTCCTTCTTCAGCGAAACGAGGACGGGGCGCTTCAGCCATGTGCTTATACGTCTAAAAAGTTGTCTCCCTCAGAGCGCGCCTGGGCGATATGGGAGAAGGAGGCTTTCGCGGTGCGCTGGGCACTGGAACTTTGTTGACATCATTTGGAGGGGGCTGTCCACCCATTTGAGGTGTGGACAGATCATAAAAATCTGATGGCTTTGCAGACACCCCGACGGCTCTCACCCAAGCATGTACGGTGGGCGCTGTACTTTCGGCGATTCCGCTTTACGTTGAAGTATGTTCCGGGGGGGGAACTTCCTGGCGGACGCGCTGTCACATATGCCGCAGTTTGAAGGTAAGAGGGAGGGGGTAGTACAGGTAATTAACCCTGTAACGGTACGGCTACAACTACCGAAGATCCTAGGCAAACTCCACCCGGTGTTCCACAGTAGCCTGCTGAAGCCCACCACCACAGCCTCAATGCCAGTAGGGGAGGGAGGGCCTGGGCCCACCCACGGCGAGCATTACGAGGTTCAAGAGATCCTTGATGCTAGGGTCCGTAGGGGGGGTGTCCAGTACCTAATCAGGTGGAAGGGATATCCCGTAGAAGAAGCAACATGGGTAGGGGAAGCTGATGTACATGCCCCTCGGTTGGTGCGGGCATTCCACCGATTGCACCCTGGCAAACCAAGGGGGGACGGGGGGACGCCGTGGGCCAGGTGGACAGTTGCTTACCTCTTATATCTTCCCCTGCAGGAGGGGCCCTGGTAGAAGGGGCGGCATGTCGTGCCCCGCGGGCTCGATGGCGGCCGGCACCACGGGCGCGACGCTCACCAGCACCTGCTCCCACGATCGTCTCCGGCCCTGAAGTCTTTGCCGGGGCCCGGGCCGCGGCAGCATGCCACCGGCTGCGGCAGCGACGGCTGCCTGTTGACGACTGCGCGCCTCCACACGTGCGCGCTGAGCCAGCTGGGGCCTCGGTGGTACGCGCGTGCGCTGTGCGGCCCGGCCTTGCCCTGCCGGCTACAGTGGCCTCGCAGGGTCCTGGGCCCGGCCTCGTCCTGCCGGCTACGGTGGCCTCGCAGGGTCCTGGGCCCGGCCTCGTCCTGCCGGCTACGGTGGCCTTGCAGGGCCTTGGGCCCGTGACAGCTGTCGGTCCGGCTCTCGTGGTGCTGGTGGACAAGACACGCCAGCCTGAGGCCCGGGGGGGTGAGCAGCTGGGTGGAGCAGCGCTTGGAGCGTCGGGTAGGAAGGTGCCAGTTTCGGGGACGGGTGTGGGGGTGGCGTCTGGCGGCGACGGGGCGGGCGTACGCGAGGGAACTCACCTGGGGGGTGCCGGGTGTCGGGACGCATCACAAAGGGAGGTGCTTGGGAGGAACGGGCGTTAAGTAAGGGATGGGCGGATGTGGGTGCGGTCGGGTGGGCCGTGGGCGTGTACATGCAACGTGTATTTAACAGCGTTGGATGCGAGTAGCAGCCAACGCTGGCTTTGTTCCTTTTGGAGTTTGTTTGCTTTTGCTCAATAAACCATTCCTGAAGAACTCAGCACTCGTCTCGGCTGCTTGATTTTCCTGCTCTCCGGACGAGGCTTGAGAGGAAGTGCTACAGCATGGGAACAAATATTTGCATGGTCAGGATCAACCCTTCATTCTAACCACTGCACCAGTGGTGGCGCAATGGTTAGAATGCAGTTTTGCAGGCTAACTCTGCCCATTGTCAGGAGTTTGATCCTGACTGGCTCAAGGTTGACTCAGCATTCCATCCTTCTGAAATCAGTAAAATGAGGACCCAGCTTTTGGGGGGCATTATGCTGATTCTGTAAACCAGTTAGAGAGCGTTGTAAAGCACTACAAAGCAGCATATAAGTCTAAGTGCTATTGCTATTGCTATTATTTCTTTCTCCCACAGGTATCAGAGGGAATAACAATGATAGGATAGACAGGGATCAAATTTCAGCCAGGTTTAATGGGAATGAAGAAATTTGAATGTGAAATATGACAAGAAGAGAAGCCCTATTGAGCAATAATCTATCCCAGAATGTACAACAATATTCTAAACTTTGAGGATTACATACAAATGCTCCATGGTTTTATAATTAGAGGGATTACCATTACATTGGGATAAAATGGAAAGGGCTGCCTCTTGAGAAATGTCACAAAAAATTTCATTACAAGAGAACATTGCATGCATGTCCAGAAGACTTTCCAAGAAATTAATTTAGGATAATCCAAATCTCAATTTCTTGATTTCTGCAAAGCATGTGAGAAATCAGAGAGCTCCTGTGATAAAATGCATTAATTTTCAGCTGCAAATCCAAATCTTAATATAGGTAGTCCTTGACGTACAACCACAGTTGAGCCCAACATTTATGTTGCTAAGTGAAACATTTAAGTGAGTTTTGCCTCATTTTATGACTTTTCTTGCCACTGTTGTTAAATAAATTACTGCAATTGTTAAGTTAGTAACACGGTTGTGAAGTGAGTCTGGCTTCTCCATTGACTTTGCTTGTCAGAGGGTCACAAAAACTGATCACATGACCCCAGGACACCCTGGCAACCAGTTGCCAAGCATTTGATTTTTTTTTTATTGAAAAGTTTTAACATACAATTTTTCTTTAAAACCCCCCCTCCCCCTTCCTTCACCCTCCCCCCCTACCTCTCCCCCCTCCCCCCCTCCCCCCCCGACTTCCCAGAGCTAAATACAAGGTATATATAAAAAAAACCAATCATAAACAATCATATACTAACAACTATAAGCTCTAAAATCCATCACTCTCTAGCTTATATAGGATAAAACAAACCTTAGTAATATTAAATATATACCGGTATATAAAAAAAAAACCAAAAGAAAAAAAAAAGAAGAAAAAAGAAAGAAAGAAGACTTATTCAAATGCTACATAAAATTTCTTAACCCTATACTTATTCTGGATAAACTCAATCCATTTTCTCCATTCCATAATATAGCGTTCTTGCGAGTGATCTTTCAAATAGGCCGAAATCTTCGCCATCTCTGCCAGGTCGGAAACCTTTAAAGTCCACTCTTCTATAGACGGCAATTCCTCTTTCTTCCAATACTGACCTATCAAGAGTCTTGCTGCCGTAATTAAATTCAACATCAACTTAGTGTCCACAACTGTAGCATCTGTAATTATTCCCAACAAAAAAAGTTGCGGACAAAACTTTATCCTCTGTTTAAAAATCTTCTGCATGTTCCACCAAACTTTTATCCAAAAGGCCTTAACCTTTTTACATGTCCACCACATATGAAAATATGTTGCATCTTCATCACCGCACCTCCAACATTTAGGCTGATAATTCGGATACATACTTGCGAGCTTTTTGGGATCTAAATGCCATCTATAAAACATTTTGTAAAAGTTTTCTCTTAAATTTTGAGCTTGTGTAAATTTTACGTTCCTCACCCAAATCTTTTCCCACGTGTCCATTGTAATAACTTCCTGGATGTTTTGGGCCCATTTTATCATACAATCCTTAACAAGTTCTGTTTCTGAATCAATCTCTATCAATGCAAGATATATCCGTTTAATATGTGCCGGTCCCTGATTTCTAATTTGCTTTATCAAATTTTCATCAGTCATTGTAAAACCATTTTTCTGATCTTCTTTCCACCTGGCCCGTAACTGAGTATATTGGAACCAGTTTTGAACAACCTTCTCTTCTCGCAAGAGACTATATGATTTCAAACACCATACATTTCTTTCCAAACTTAGGATCTCCTTGTACGTAGTCACATCATGTTTGAAACCAGCATGTATATTTTCTATTGCGTGTTTTGGAATTGCCCACAGTGGTATCTTGCAATCTAGCTTATGTCTGTACTTCTTCCAAACTCTCAGCAATGCCTGTCTTAAAATATGCACTCTAAACACATTGTCTACCTTCTTGTCATACAACAAATATGCATGCCAGCCAAACAACAAATCATGGCCCTCAAGATTTAATAATCTCTTCTGTGTCAAATTAATCCAATCACTTATTCCTACTAATGCAGCAGCTTCATAATATAGTTTAAGATTGGGCATTTTAAGCCCACCTCTCTCACGAGTATCCTGCATAATCTTAAGTTTAACTCGTTGCTTTTTCCCTGCCCACACAAATTTATTGATACCTCGCTGCCATTCCTCCAAATTAGAATCTTTCTTAAGAATCGGTATCATTTGAAATAGAAATAAAAATTTAGGCAGGACATTCATTTTCACTGCTGCAATCCGTCCCAACAAAGACAATTGCAATTTTTTCCAATTCTCCAATTCTTTTTGAATTTTCCCCCATAGTTTTTCATAATTATTTTTATATAACTTTGTATTAGAGGGCGACAAAAACACCCCCAAATATTTAACCCTTTTAACAATCTCAAA
The DNA here is from genome assembly GCF_964194415.1 of Vipera berus. NCBI lineage: Eukaryota > Metazoa > Chordata > Lepidosauria > Squamata > Viperidae > Vipera > Vipera berus. Next base: position 22,492,305 of record NC_138205.1, read on the forward strand.
TCCAGTTAGTCCTTCTAAAAGAGCCTTTTGCGAAACTGTCATATTTCTGACCAAAATTTTGGTTTTCTGTGTATTAACTTTAAATCCAGAAACCTTCCCATATTGTGTTATTATCTCCATCAGGTCCACAACAGAGTTCTCTGGCTGGGTCACTGTAACAACCAGATCATCTGCGAATGCTCTCAATCTATAATCCTGATCTCTAATTTGTATCCCCTTAATTTTTTCCGAATTCCGTATTTTAACCAATAATATCTCTAATGTTAACACAAATAACAAGGGCGATAACGGACAGCCTTGCCTTGTGCCCTTCTCAATATTACATGCTTCTGTCAAGCTATTATTAACTATAATTCGGGCAGTTTGTTTTTGATATAATGCCCTAATCGGTTGCAAAAATTTTTCCCCAAAATCCATTTTGTCTAAAACTTTCAACAAAAATTGCCAATTCAATTGATCAAAAGCTTTTTCAGCATCTAAGAAAATTAGCGCCGCAGAGATCTGGTTGTTCCTTTCCAAAAACTCTAACACATCAACTATATGCCTCACATTATTTTTCATTTGCCTACCACTAATAAACCCCGTTTGGTCCCCATGAATCACCTGTTGCAGAACCCTCATCAATCTATTAGCCAAAACCTTAGCAAATATCTTGTAATCTGTATTTAAAAGCGATATCGGTCTATAATTTTTAACTTGAGTAGCATCTTGGTCTTCTTTCGGAATCAAGGAAATAAAAGCTGTTCTCCAAGACGGTGGCACCTTTCCCCCCCTCTGTATTGTCTGGAACAGTTCCTTTAACGGTTTTATCATCTCTATTTGTAGATTTTTATAATAGGCCGCAGTCAAACCATCCGTACCTGGTGCTTTATCCACCTTCAATTCCTTAATTGCTGTAACAATTTCTTCTTCTGTAATCAATTGATTAATCCCTTCTTTTTGTACTTGCGTAAGAACCGGGATGCTAGCATTTTCCAAATATATATCAATGTCTTTTTCATTAATTTTCTCCTTAGCATATAATTTAGAATAAAAATCCACAAAAGCGTCCTTAATAAGGTCCTGTTGAAACACAACCCTTCCTTTATGCTCAATCTTGTCTATATTAAAAGCCCTTTGTTTTTTCCTCAATCTATAAGCTAACCATCTACCTGGTTTATTAGCATTGCAAAAAGTATTATGCCTGGCAAACCGCAAATTGGTTGCCACTTGGTCAGCCATTAATTTATCAAATTGTCCTCTTAACAATTTAATAGCCTCCTTAGTTTTCACATCCTCTGAGTTCAAAATCAAAGCCTTTTCTTTTTCCTTTATTTCATTCTCCAGTTCTTTCCTCCTAGCTTCCACAGCACGTCTATGTTTATTATTCATATATATCAACACCCCTCTCATGTAGGCCTTGCTAGCATCCCACACCATATCCATAGAGGTACCTTTGTTCATATTAGTTTCAAAAAAATCCTTCATCCGCTGTTTACATTCTTCCACATTTCTCTGATTTCTAAACAAATTCTCATTTACGCGCCACGAGCGCCTGTCTCTTTTCTCCTTATCAATCTCTAACCAAACTGGACTATGATCAGAGATAGTTCTTGCACAAATCTTCACCTTTTTAGTCCTCAAAAAAAAGTCATTAGTCACCAAAATAAAATCAATCCTCGAAAAAGATTGATGTCTATCAGAATAAAAAGTATAATCCTTTTCCTGCAAGTGTCTCTCACGCCAAATATCTCGCAGTTCCAAGTCATCCTTCATTTCAAAAAAAGATTTAGGCAGTCTAGCATGACTTGGAATGCGCTTAAAAGCTCCAGCCTTATCCATCTGTACATCCAAAACACCATTCCAGTCCCCCATAAAAATAAAAGATTTATAATCCAACTGGGTAAGCTTTGTATGAAGTAAACTAAAAAAGTCAGCCTGTTGTTGTTGTTGATTAGGGGCGTACAGTCCAACTAAAAGCGTCTTTTTGCCTTCTAGCAACAAGTCTATCAGTACATATCTTCCATGCTTGTCTGCTTCAATTAAGTCCGCTGTTATGGCACTTTTAATATAAACAACCACTCCATTTTTCTTATTCATTGCAGAGGCAACAAAGTGCGTACCCAGTCTTGAGTTCAATAAAAGCTTTTGGTCCATAACCCTAATATGCGTTTCTTGCAAACATATAACATCTATCTTGAATTGTTTTAAATATTGAAAAACTTTCTTTCTCTTCTGTAGTGAATTTAGTCCATTAACGTTCCAAGTCAAAAATTTAGTTGCCATGCATATCCTCCCAAAGCTCTTGAAGCACTGCTTTGATAGGACTATCTTCTTTAGGCCGTGCTCCTCCCACTGCTTGGCTATGAGTACGTTGTGAAGATTCCGAAGACTTTTGCTGGTCTTGTTCTTTTATTTTCTTTGCTCGTTTTAAAGCAGCACGCGTTACCCTTTGCTCTCTAGGATCATCCAAAGAAGCTATAGCTTGATCTCCTCCAGCACCGTTTTCCTCTACTTCAACCTCTTGATATTCTCCCTCTCCCGATCCCTTTGCAGCTTCCAGAAGTGTTAATGGGGTTGCTTTTAAAACGTTATTATAGAAATCACGCGCTTGCTTCACAGTAATCAGCCGATACCTTTTGCCTTCATACATCACCATCAACCCATCTGGAATCTCCCATCTGAACCTTATATCTCGTTGCTTGAGCTCTTGCACAAGAAATGTGAAGTCTTTCCTTTTCCTTAAAATCTTTGGAGGAATTTCTTTTAAAACCAAGACTTCTTGATCAGCAATCACAACTTTAGCATCATAGGCAGCTTGTATAACTTCATCTCTAATTTCTCTTTTTGCAAAGTAGACCACCACATCTCTAGGCAGCTTTCTCTGTCTAGCAATCCATGAATTCACACGGAACACTTTATCCATAGCTCCTCTTATTTCAGATGCTGGCTGATTCAATACCACTTCGAGAGCCTCAGAAATCAGCTGCTTTAAATCTTCCTTAATGTTCTCTTTTAAGCCTCTGATTCTAACAGCAAACTGCATCTGGTAATATTGAGCAAGACTTAATTCCCTTTCCATTTTGTCTCTTAAATCTTCATTCTCCCGTACTTTTGCTTCTAATATGGCATTCTTTTGAGTCAAATCATCCACTTTTTCATCCAAATCATCCACACATTCCGCCACTTTATGCACTGAAGACAAAATGTCTACCTTCATCACGCTGCACTTCTGTTCCATCCTCTCTTCTATTCTCTCCTCCAGTTTCTCCAATTTCTCCTCCATCTGTGCAAATTTATCACCCATTGATTGATTAATTGATTCCAAAAGTTTATCCAGAGCATCTCGTAAGTCCTTCGGTGTCAATACATCAGGAGGGTGCAACGCCTGTAATGATGATTGTTGCACCGGAGAAGATCCACCACTCCGAAGAGTTTTAGGGGGAGGTTTAGCCGCCATCTTTTACTTTCACTTGTGACGCACTTTCACTTAAAGTTTAAAAAATCCATCAAGCTCGAGAGTAAAATAAAATAATCCTCTTCACCTTTTCCTCTTGTACCGCTCTGCCTGCTCCTTTTAATCCATAGTCCTTTCTTCAGGCAGGGGTGGTCGCAGACGCCTGGCTCTGCTCCAAGAAATCCGGAGCAGAGACGCCGGCCAGCTGGGAGCAACCCAGGCTTCGGGGGAGTTCAATCCTTCAGCCGCCCAAGCTGCAAGCTCAGGCGGCCCCGGAGAACTCTACCCCTACCTGGGGCCTCACCCCCTCCTCTTCTCCCGAGGAGGGGGCTTCAAATTCACCCAAACAGCTGATCGGCGCTGTTTCGGGCGAAAAAAACACTCAGCTAAGCCGCGGGCAGCCCGGGAAGGCTGTCTCCGTCGCCGCGGAGCCACCGGAAGTACCAAGCATTTGATTTTTGATCACATGACCTTGGGGATGCTTCAACAGTCGTAAATGTGAAAAATGGTCATAAATGACTTTTTTCAGTGCTGTTGTAACTTTGAACAGTCACTAAATGAACTGTTTTAAGTTGAGGACTACTTGTATTTTTGGTTACTTTTGTTTATTTTTGGACCATTAATGGAAAAAAATGGCTTCTTTCTCAAGAGTACATAATAAAAAAAATTGTTCAGACATGACAAACATGTTTTCTTCAGCAATTCTATAAGGAATTCTAGCTTTGAAATGGTAGCAATTCCATTTTCCTTATAATAAGTTTGCAATCAACTGATCTGGCACTGCAGTGTATTATCAGTCACGAACAGCAGTTAGTGGATTATTTCATCAGTAAATTATGCCATAAACACAATGTCTATTTTAGTATTTGAAGGAGGGATAAGGATAAAAGACAGGCATTCATGTATTAATACTATATGATAGTATTTAGAGATTTAAATTGATCAGAGCACTTTGGAAATGTCTACAATAGTTCGCAAAGTATTCCAATGACCATGGCAAGATAGAGAAAGGAAAATTTGCATGGAGGAATTTTCCTAATTTAAGTTTAGAATGTCAGTAATAGGAGTAGTGCTGTTAACCTTTTTATCATATATGCCGCATGGAGCCCCCACTGTGAAATGCGATGTCCAGTATCCGGAGCACCCAGTTCACACATATCATCAGGCTGGGGAACTCATCATTGGTGGCATAGCCTCTCATGGGGTTTTTGTCTCTTATGCCAAAGATTTCAGAACAAAACCTCCACCCACAATGCGTGAAGAGTTTATGTAAGGAATCCATTTTCATGTGTTACTCTAATTATGCTGGCCTTGAAGTGAACTCTGGTGTTCCGTCTTATACTGCAGAAACAATGCTAGTGTAATAATGAAATTCAGGGGTCTTTATGTAGAGTTGTTAACTTGTATACATAGCATTGACTGCAGCCTTTGCCTAGTGCAAACACTATGTTTAATTTTTCTAAATGTAATTTTAAGAAATGTTACTTCACTAGTATTTTTATTAGGCAAAAGGAGTCTGTAATTAGCTTGCGGTGTCAATTTTAGAGGTTTAAAAATATATTCAGATAATATTTTACACAAAGTACTAGTTTTACTAAAGAGGATTGCCCATTGTAGATGAGATTTCTGATTACTTTGTTTCACAGGAAATTCCCTTATGATTCTTTTGCAGCTTCTTGTTTTATTCATTTTGCTATCATTTTCAGTTGCTCTTATTTCAAACAGATCTGTTGTTTTCCTACATAGATGGTAGAATATATTAGATTCAGTTAATTTCATTTTACTACTCTCTCACTAAACCTATAATTGCATCCAAGAGATTTTCTTAAAGTGAAGAGTTTTTTCATTCTTTCATCTTTTTTCCATACTTAAATCTTATTTAAAATATGTCTGCCAGAAAAGTAATTATAAATAATTCTTATATCCACTAAAATTATAGGTATATGGTACTTTATGCTAAATATTGTACCTTAAAACATGATGTACTAATTATTATAAAATACTATAATATAAATATGATGTAGCAAATAATAATCTAAGATAAATATTTATTATGATGTGTGAATTATTCCTTTGATACACAATACAATATTCATTTCAGAATGCTTCCGAAACATTATCAACATATCCTGGCTTTGGCCTTTGCGGTAAAGAAGATTAATGAAAATCCTCAAATACTTCCCAATATCACTTTGGGATTCCAAATTTTTGACAATTACTATAGTGGAAAATGGACCTATCATTCCACCATGCTGCTTATATATACATTGGAGAATTTTTTTCCAAACTATAGTTGCAACATGGAGAAGCTGATTGCAGTGATTGGTGGATTGGATTCCCTAACTTCTCTTGGTATGAGGATTCTCCTGGAGATCTACAAGATTCCCCAGGTAGGAAATGCTTCTGAGGGTTCACATTTCTTCACCTTTTCTCTATTCCACTGGATACAACTTTGCAGTCTTGAGTTCATTTATTGATATACTGTTTATGAGATTAGATAAAGTGATCTCCAAGATAAGGAAAAGTTCTTTAGTTCCTCACTTGGAGTATATCAATAAGTGTTTGATTTACCTAAAGTTTTCTTTGCACTTTCATCTTGTCAGAATTCCTGTCTTCATGCTAAATATTCATTATATACTCTAATCAAAACACCAAAGAAATTCAGAGATAGGCGTTCTCAAACTTTTTTGATTAGTCTAGATATTTCAAAATATATGAAAGGTAACAAGAAATAGAATTTCAAAAGTAGAGATTTAAGTTGTGGATCCAAATCTTGTAGTTTAGATTCAGCCTGAAGCTGATGATGACATCCTCACTAAATCTGCAGACTTTAAAAACTGAAGTGTGTTGCAGGTAACCAGATTATATTTAGTGTTCCCCTAAGCAGTAAAAGTATTATCAATATATCCTGGCTTTGGCCTTTGCAGTAAAGAAGATTAATGACAATCCTCAAATACTTCCCAATATCACTTTGGGATTCCAAATTTTTGACAATTACTATAGTGGAAAATTGACCTCTCATTCCCTCAAGCTGAAAAAGTTGGAGAATTTTTCCCCCAAACTATAGTTGCAACATGGAGAAGAAGCTGATTGCAGTGATTGGTGGATTGGATTCCCTAACTTCTGTTGGTATGAGGATTCTCCTGGAGATCTACAAGATTCCCCAGGTAGGAAATGCTTCTGAGGGTTCCTATTTCTTCACTTTTTCTCAGTTCTCTGTTCCTCTGGATGCAACTCTAGAGTCTGACCAAATAAGATGAAGGTCATCTCCAAGATAAGGAAAAGTTTTTTTGGCTTCTTTCTTAGTATAGCAATAGATGATTCATTTATTGAAAGTTTTTCTTGCATTTTCATCATCTTGAAATTCCTAACATCATGCTAAATATTCATTCTTATTTGTAAGTTTTTCTTATATGATGTATATATTTATTTAGTACAATCAGAATCCAACCAAAGAATTCTCAGTGATAGAAGTTCTTACACTTGTATATCAGTCCAGGTATTGCAAAATTCCAGAGATGCAAGAGGAAATGGAATTTTGAAAGTAGTGATGTAAATTGTGGACCCATCTCTTGTAGTAAAGATTCAGCCTGACGTTGGAGATTACACCCTCACCAAATCTACGGACTTTAAAAATAGAAGTGTGTTGATTATATTTAGTATCCTCCACAGTTGTGAAAGGTTTCTTTTCCTAAAAAAACTTAAGAGCTATCAAATTCTGATTTTGACTTGGGAAAAATTAGTCAGGACATAGACAGAGGATATTTTATATTAAATATTATTCTATTGGATAATTAAATTTGTCCATGAAAAACATCCTGTCAACATTTGGAAAATAATTTTGTTGGGAGTGACAAAAATGACTTAAGTTACTGTTTAAATTTTTATATTTTTCAAATCATTTAATTATTGCTAGCTTTCATATTTGGTCACCCCATTATAATTGAGAGCCAGTTTGGTGAAATGGTTAAGACATCAAGTTAGAAATTGGGAGACCCTGAATTCTAGTCCTGGGCCTGCTACTCTCTCTCAGCTCTAGGAAAGAGATAACGGCAACCCACTTTGAAATCTTGCCAAAAAATCTACAGGGATTTGTTTAACTTGTTTGTAGCTGAGTACAAAATTGAAAATCCTATAGGTTTCCTTTTCATGAGTTGAAAAGGAAAGTAGTTATGTACATGTTGTTGTTGTTAGTTTCGAAGTCATGTCTGACCCATCACAACTCCATGGACAATGTTCCTCCAGGCCTTCCTGTCCTCTACCATCTTCTGGAGTCCATTTAGGCTCATGCCTACTGCTTCAGTGACTCCATCCAGCCATATTATAACATCAGGGATGTTAATATAGTTCTTCTGTGTAATTTTGCCACCTCTTCTTAATCTCTTCTGCCTCTGTTAGGTCCCTGCCAGTTTGGTCCTTCATCATGCCCATTTTTGCATGAAACATTCCCTTCATCTCTCCAATTTTCTTGAAGAGATCTCTAGTCCTCCCTATTCTATTGTTTTCTTCTATTCCTATGCACTGCTCATTTAAGAAGGCATTCTTATCTCTGGAATTCTCTGGAATTCTGCATTCCATTGGGTGTTCTTTCTTTTTCTCCCTTGCCTTTCACTTCCCTCCTGTCCTCAGCTATTTGCAAAGCTTCCTCAGACAGCCATTTTGCTTTCTTGCATTTCTTTTTCTTTGGGATGGTTTCAGTTGCTACTTCTTGTACAATGTTGCGAACCTCCATCCATAGTTCTTCAGGCACTCTGTCTATCAGATCTAATTCCTTAAATCTATTGGTCATCTTTACTGTTTATTCCTCAGGGATATGATTTAGTTCATACCTGAGTGGTCTAGTGCTTTTCCCAACTTTCTTCAGTTTATGCCTAAATTTTGCAACAAGAAGCTCATGGTCTGAGCCACAGTCAGCTCCTGTTCTTGTTTTTACTGACTGTATAGAGCTTCTTCATCTTTGGCTACAGAGCACATAGTCAATCTGATTTCTGTGTTGACTGTCTGGTGATGTCCATGTGTAGAGCCATTTCTTGGGTTGTTGGAAAAGAGTGTTTGCTATGACCATTGTATTCTCTTGACAAAATTCTATCAGCCTGTGCCCTGCTTCATTTTGTACTCCAAGGGCAAACTTGCCTGTTATTCCGGTTATCTTTTGGCTTCCTACTTTAGCATTCCAATCCCCCATGATGATAAGAACATCTTCTTTGCTGTTAGTTCTATAAGGTGCTGTAGGGCTTCATAGAACCGGTCAATTTCATCCTTTTCAGCACTGGTGGTTGGGGCATAAAGTTGGACTACTGTGATATTGAATGGTTTGCCTTGGATTCGAACTGAGATCATTCTGGGGATTGTATGCCAGTATTGCTTTTCCTACTCTTTTATTGACTATGAAGGCTACTCCATTTCTTCTGAGGGATTCTTGCCCGCAGTAGTATACCTGATGGTCATCTAAATTAAATTCACCCATTCCTATGCATTTCAGTTCGCTGATTCCTAAGATGTTGATGTTCAGTCCTGTCATCTCTTGTTTGACCACGTCCAGCTTTCCTTGATTCATAGATCTTACATTCCAGGTTCCTATGGAGAAAAAATCTTTACAGCATCAGACTTTCCTTTCACCACCAGATACATCCACAGCTGAGCATCCTTTCAGCTTTGGCCCAGTTGCTTCATTCTTTCTGGCACTACTAGTACTAGCCGTCTGCTCTTCCCCAGTAGCATATTGAACGCCTTCCGACCTGAGGGGCTCATCTTTCAGCATCATATCTTTTTGTCTTTTGGTACTGTCCATAGGGTTTTCATGGCAAAAATTCTGGAGTGGGTTGCCATTTTCTTCTCCAGTGGATCACGTTTTGTCAGAACTCTCTGCTATGACCTGTCCGTCTTGGGTGGCCTTGCATGGCATAGCTCATAGCTTCATTGAATTATGCAAGCCCCTTCGCCATAACAAGGTAGTAATCCATGAAAGGGGTCATGTACATGGTACAGTGGTAAAAGGTAAACCCCTCACACACCTATACAAGTAAGCTTCATTCAGTGTCAGACCTATGAGATGAGGTGAATATGAACTATATAAAGTGTCCTTCTAAGGCAGTGTTTTTCAACCATTTTTGGGCAAAGGCACACTTGTTTCATGAAAAAAATCACGAGGCACTCCACCATTAGAAAATGTTAAAAAATTTAACTCTGTGCCTATATTGACTATATATAAAGTAATTCTCTTGAATAGGAATCAAATAAACACAAAGAAAGTATTTTATAATTACTTTTCAATTTTTCCCACGGCACACCAGGCAACATCTCGCGGCACACTAGTGTGCCGCGGAACAGTGGTTGAAAAACACTGTTCTAAGGAAACATTTATGGCAAGCTGGCTTTGACCCTGAGTAATGACAGAAAGAAGAATCAATCAGGAACCGGTTAACCAGTAAACAGCTTCTTTCTATCTCAAAGATTAATTTTGTTTTTTCACAAGTTCATTATTTCTAATTAAAAAAAATTCCCCTTACTTTTCATTCTCCCAACACTAGTTTGATATTCTTTGAAACATTTTAGACAATTTAGCCATTATAATATAGCATCAATATTTAATAAAAAATAACTTTTAAATTACAACACAGTGTAAACTTAATACTGGTTTGCCACATTTTCTCCTACATGCACATATATCATTTGTATCTATTTCAAATTTAGCTTTCTTCTTCTCAATTCTAGCTGTCCGTTTGTCCATATTAAACCTGTCTTTCATCTTATTATAAGAAAACTATTGGAAGGAAAATCCTTTGGTTGCTGATTGCTCTCTTCATCTTCATTTCTTGCTTCTCTTATATTAATAAGTCCTCATGTTTCTCTTTGATAAAACGCTTTTTGTAAGAATATCAGTAATGATATCTTTGCACATAGCCCTGGTTTGTAAATATTTCATATTCTTAACAACATGTTTCTTAAAATCTACATTCATGTTCATTTTGTCATATCATAAGAAATCATGCCACCCAAAACTCAGACTGTGAACATCGAGATCTAAAATTTGATTATTTCTTAACAATATCCATTACTTCATCCATATAAAACAACATGCAGCAAAGTACAATTTGTAATTAGGTACTTCTAATCCACTTTTTTTTGGGGGGGGTATCCTGTAAAATCTGGTATTTCCCTCTTGTTTCCCCCCCCCTCTTTTGATAAAACTTTTTGCCATTGTTTTATAGGTGTGTCATTTTTCATTATGGGCATAGTCTGGAGTAAAAATACCAGGGTTATTCTTTGATAAATTTCTACTTTATGGATCTCTTTAGCTCACCTATGGTCCCACTCCATTCATGAAAGATAAATCTCCCGGTCTCCCCTTGTATCAGATGGTTCCTAAAGAAGAGCTTCAATATAAAGGGATTCTATCTCTGCTTCTGCACTTTGGATGGACATGGATTGGAGTGATGGTTATGGATAATGAGAATGGAGAAAGATTTGTGGAAATTGTGTTTCCCATGTTTTCTCAGAAGGGCGTCTGTCTTGCATTCATACAAAAAATTCCTGTTGTAACATTTATTAGTGATTTGTTTGAGATGCTGCATAAAGGGGAGAAGATTTATGATACTGTGATCGGGAGTAAGGTTACAGTAATACTTGTCTATGGTGAATCTCATTCCCTGGGATTGTTTAGGTTTGCATCTTATTTATCAGATGAAGAAGTAGACAGTAAACCTAGGAAACCCCTAGGAAAGCTATGGATTGTCACAGCCCAAATGGAGATTGCTTCCTTTGGATTTCAAAGGTATTGGGATTTAGGAATTTTCCACGGAGCTTTAGGCTTTGCATTTCATTCCAATGATGTGTCTGGATTTCAGCAGTTTATTGAGAATCGAAGCCCTTCCACCACAAAAGGAGATGGTTTTTTCAAAGGGTTTTGGGAGCAGGTGTTCAACTGCCGATTTCTACGTAAGTTTATCAATGAAGAAGAGGAGAATATTTGCACTGGCCAGGAGAAACTGGAGACAATCCCTGCCCTCTTTTTTGAAATGTCAATGTCTGGCTACAGCTACAGTATCTACAATGCTGTCTATGTGGTTGCCCATGCTTTACATGCCATGTTTGCATCTGGACTCAAATACAGAGCAATGATGGATGGTGGATTACAGATTCATAACCAGACATTTTGGCAGGTAATGTAGCATATAAGCCCTTGAGTCAACTGAAAAACCTGACAGTGACTTGCTTTTCTTTTCTATCTCATGAAATTATTTCAATTTAATGCAGTCTTGCAATTCCCACTACTGGTCTCTGTGCTTCCTTTTTGTTCTTAATATAAAGAACTAATAGTTTCTAGTAGTAGCAGCTCTATTGGCAAGTATTGGGAAACTATGAAATTAATTTAAGTAATAAATATATTTTGAATGATTAATTAAATACATGTACTTTAAAGAGCCCAGAAGCCTTTGATTTACTGAAGCCTTTTCATATGCAGAATTTATAATATATTTTGCTATTCATTGCATTATAGCTTCCTAATTTCTTGAGACATTCCACATTTAATGACAGTATTGGAGAAAAGATGACATTTGATGAAGATGGGAATTTAATAGCTGGATTTGATGTAATCAACTTTATTTTTTCTGAAAACCAGACAATAGTGAAAATAGGAAAGATAGATCCACATTCTTCTCCAGACAAAATGCTAATCATCAAGAAGGATACCATAACATGGAATAGCTGGTTTAACCAGGTGGGCCCCAGGAACTGACTACTTGGGAAATCTTTGTTCCATGTATGATCACTGAATCTTAGCCATTATTTTAAATCCTGTTGAATTATGAAAAAGATGCAAGCTATCTTGCTCTGGATCTTTGGTCTTATTTATTAATAAAATTTATTGTAACTTGTCTCTAGTAGATCTGTTAAGTTTATTATTAAGTAGAGTGATATAGTTGAAAGACACAGCAACCTAAAAATCACATTTACCTAAACAATAAGCTTAAATGTACAAATATGGACAAAATAGGCATTATTTCAAAGCCAACAATATATAATTTTCTTCTGGGATATAGGCCTACATACAGGATTAACAAGTAACAATATCAGGGGTGAACAATATCAGGAATATGAAAGTACTCTCCAAACCTTTAGAAAAAAAAACTAGAGTAGTTTAGTTCCTCTGATTTATTCCATTAAACAAGCAAGGAAACAAAGAATTTATTTTATTCATTAGTTTCAAAATGTAAAAAAACAAACAAACAGAACCAATAATAAATAGATAAACAAATATTAAAGAAATAGAATTGGGAGGATTTTTTTTTGCACAATGATTTTCATTTTTAGTTAAAAAAAGTTAAAGTACAAAGCTAAAATAAAAGAAAGGAAAAAAGAACATTCACAGGGAGAAACAAAAAAAGAAAAAAAACAAAATATTTAAAAAGTGCATTTAAAAAACCTACAAACACACCCACACATATTATCCCCCCTAGCTGAGTACTGATAAATATATTACAACAATATTACTTTCCCACCCCTTGCAAAACAGGCTCCAAAAGTTTCCAAACTTCTAATTCTGTTTACAAATTTTTAACCTGTCATCTATCTACCATATTAATGACCAGATAGTTAACAGATAGAACAACAACAAAAAGGCAAAAGTAAAATATCAAAGCCCTCTGTTATCAAACTATTCAATTAGCATTCAACTGGTAGGAAGTTTACCACAGCTTCTTATCTATCCCCAAGCACCTTGAAAGTTAATTCTGATTTGCCTTGGATCAAATATCTTGTCAATTATTGTCTAGTTAAATATAGTAGCTCCAGTCTCCAAAAGTCAATCTATCTTTTCCAAGAAGTCCAACTTGAAGTTGTTTTCGAGTTGAGTATGATAAATCCATTCTCCAATCCCTTCATTTGACCATTCAGTCAGTTTTCTGCTGTTAAAAGAAAATGCAAATCTGAGCTTCAGAAGGCACATAAGGCATCCATATCTTTTTCAATATCCTTCACTGAATCTACCATTTTCAAATCCCTTTTGTGAATCTAATCTAACTCCAAGTACTTGCATTTGAATGTTTTTTTGCAAGCATTATTATTTTATTAAACTGTTCAAAAGTTTTCAACTTGGATTTACCAACCACAGTTTGTTGCTTGTAATCTGATACATTGTTGCTCCAGTGTAACTTGGCAAGGGAGAAATAACCCTTCTCAGAGACAGGGAGGATATTTCTCAAAATAAAGAGGCAGTAAGAACATTTTTAGATGTTTCAAGTCCATGATAAAAAAGATTTTTGAAAAAATAATTTCCAAAGTGTAGTGAAAGTCCAGTATAGATATATATCAAGTCCAAACCTTTCCATTACTACAGGACATGCTTTTCTTTAAAGGAAATAAATGATGTTCAAAAAAGCCAAAAAGATCAAAAGAAAAGAAAAGAAAAAGAAACAAAATCCAACAGAGGGTTAAAATAAATCAGCATTCAACCAACCAGTCAACATTTAGCGATAAGAAGCAAAGCAAAACAGAAGCTTTGAAAAATGTAGTTAATATCCACGCATGCTTAGAAAATGTTCTGCCAAAAAGAAAAAGATGGATGGCCTGTTTTTCCGCCACTAGGAATTGTAATCTTCAAGACTCCTTATCCTGGGCGGGTCCACAGACATCCAAAAATGATCTTAGGTCATTCCTAAGTGCACTCATTCAAAACCAGGGAGTAGGGCTGCTAAAGAACCAGCTCTGGCAGCAAAAATTGGCAGTTTGTCAGCAGGAGAGAAAAACCTCCCTCCTGTTCAGCAGCCAGGATGAAGAGGAGTCCCAGAACTGGGAGGATTCTTGAATGTTGCCAGTTGTGCAACCTGTATTCTATTCATCTTCCTCTGCCCTTTTGTTAATGTCCCTCTTAAAATGTCATTACTCAACCAATCACAGGATATAATCAAATCAGAATAAAATGGGAGGATTATTTTCTGTTATCTGAATATTGAGTATCTCTTGATGTAGGCAAGAGAAAATTAGTATTTCTGTTTTCTTTATGCAGACACAATTGTCCTGCTGACTCTGGGTCCACTTGTGAATACTATAGTAGCTTTACTATAACATGTCCTTAAAAAGAAATCTTTTTTTTAACATATTCACATATATTATTGAAGTTGGGATAACTATTTTTTTCTTTTTAACTGTAATGTTTCCTGAAAATTTAAACTGAGCAATGAGTATATAACATAGTTTGTTCAGGACCTGTATTATGTAACCTTATAAAAATATTTGGAAATCTAATCCATGGAATTTAAGTGGCAGTTCAATATTTCAAGAAGAAATGTCATTATTATTGGAAATATGTCCTGAAGACATGGATGTATTCCAGACATATTACACAGAAGGAAAAGCCCCAGGAAAAGCAATGCTTCTAAGGACATCAATTTTAAGACCATAATTTATGTTGTTTTGTTTCTTTACAAGCTAGACACAGCCCATTTCTCTCTGTACCCCAAGCTGTTCTCCAGGTTCTAGTAAACAAGTCATAGAGGGTAAGCCATTCTGCTGCTACTCTTGTAACCTATGTCCAGAAGGGAAAATTACAGAAATAGAGGGTAAGGATAGAATATCGTTGTCATTCTGTTGCTTCTAGAAAGATATATTGCTTAAATATTATTTATACATGAGTGTATGTATGTATGCATGTAGACATACATAGATACATGTACTATATATATTCTGTTTGTCAATTTGTAAAGCTTCCTTCTCCTCCTTTTCCTTTTATAAATTTTATTTGTTTAGGCATAAAGGCTAGACTGGAAAAAAATCTTGAGCCCTGCTATATTGCATAGCTAAAATATATAAGAGACACGACTCTATTCCCTAAAATAATTTATATAAGAAATAACCAATGTTTTTACATGGTACTTTCAAATAGGAGTATAATGATGATGTTATTATAATTGTTCATATAAGAGATGCATATCTGATTTCATAGATCTGGTCACAACTAAGACATTTATTTCCTACTTGGAGTACAGCATAATTTAATATTTAAGCCTATATAATGTTTTCAAAGTTATAAAGATTTGCAAATCCATATGAGTTTGATGATACATCTTTTCCATTTCAGATATGAATGACTGTTATGATTGCACAGATGAATATTATCCCAACAAAAAGCAGGATTCATGTATTCCCAAAGATATCAGTTTCTTGTCATATAAAGAACCTTTGGGAATCACTTTAGCCTGTTTTTCTCTTTTCTGTTCCACAATCACAGTTCTGGTACTAAGGACATTTTTGATGCATCACAATTCTCCCATCGTCAAAGCCAGCAACCGGGATCTCACCTATATTCTCCTCATCACCCTCCTGCTCTGCTTCCTTTGTATATTACTATTCATCGGTCAGCCCAGTAAGGTGGCATGTGTTCTCCGTCAAACTGGTTTCAGCATCATCTTCTCTGTGGCTATTTCCTGTGTGCTGGCCAAAACTGTGACTGTGGTCCTGGCTTTCATGGCAACCAAGCCAGGAAGCAGGATGAGCCAATGGGTGGGGAAAAGACTGGGCTATGCTTTTGTTTTATCAGGCTTCTTAATTCAGGTTGGAATTTCAACTATATGGCTGTCCATCTCTCCTCCTGTCCCAGATGCTGACCTGCACTCAGAGCCTGGAAAAATTGTCCTACAGTGTAAGGAAGGCTCCTTGGTTTTGTTTTATTCTGCAAGGTGTTATATGGGCTTCTTGGCAATGACCAGTTTCATAGTTGCTTTCTTTGCCAGGAAATTACCAGATACATTTAATGAAGCTAAGTTCATCACTTTCAGCATGTTGGTTTTCTGCAGTGTTTGGATATCCTTTTTCCCAACCTATCTGAGCAGCAGGGGAAAATATATAGTGGCTGTGGAGATCTTCTCAATGTTAGCTTCAAGTGCTGGGCTGCTGATCTGCATCTTTTTCCCCAAATGCTATATTATTATTCTGAGACCAGCTCTGAACAATAGGCAGCTAAGAAGACAGAGGAATTAGTGAATGTGTTCTACAATGTGGCGGTAATCTGCATTGCAGATGGACTTCCATGTTTATGTTTGTTTTACAGTAGAGATTGTGCTGAATATTTTTCCTAGCATTTATACTGATTAAGTTGTTAAAGGACTGTATTTCATTACAAAAGTATTCATTTTGAAGGTACCTGGAAAAGTAAGGCCAGACCTGAACAAAAAGGAACTAAGAATAAAAAGAAATTGCTGAATATATTCAAGCATTTTGCTTTGATCTGTGTTATTATACATATAGCAGAATTACCATAGAATATTGGACAACAATTTAAATGGAACAAGTAGCCAGGAAGCTATTTTCTCCATTGTTTACACTTTTATTTTTCCAAAGATCAAGTGTATGAACATGCCCATTACTGTAACTTCTTATTTAGTTAATGACTTTGACATGGTGTTTATTTTCTTTAGAGTATCATGGCTTAAAATTTATTTGACTACAGTAGTTTTCTTACCTTTTCTATTAATCAGGAACTAATCAAGAATAAGTGTGTGGGAACACATGTAATTCCTGTTTCCATTCTGTATTCTCCAGATATAAAATTTATGCTGACACTGACCCAAAATAGCTGACACCATATTATATCTCAGGATTTAAAATAAATTTAAAATATAGTCAACTAAAATGAGATGTTTCTTTCTTTGACTCTTAATTTGTGATAGATGCACTTCTCAAGATGTAAACTTCTAAAGAGAGTACATTATTCTTTTGGATATGGCATAAGTCATAAATCTCCAGATATTTTATTTGAAAAGAATACTTAATAAATTAGAAAAGATTCCCCTAAAAGTTTGATAATTTAAGAAGCTGTACTATTTAAAAGTAAGTTATACTACACTTTCCAAAATGATGTATACAATAATCCACATTTTACTTTAGGATCATTCTATGGTTGCTTTTTGGTTTTCCTTGTTTTCTTGATGTTTTTATGCTTCTCTTGTCTTTGGAAATGAACAGTGAATGAGTGGATACACAATATTATTTTCAGTCTTTAGGAAAAGTTGGTGTTAATGGATATAAGGCAAAATACAAATTACATGTATTTAATAATAAATTACAGTAGTCATATATTTATTACATCAACTTAAAACATTCCAAGGTACAACAACACTGAGCAAATAGTGGTTAATGCAAGACAAAGTGTCCCACAAAGTCATTACAGACTGCAGGCAGATACATATGTGCCACGGTCAGATACTATATATAGAACAGTAAATTCCAACTTCCTGTTAGCTTCTCCATTGAGTTTCCTGTAGGAAACCAGCCAGGAACATTGAACTTTGTGATCATGTAATTGCAGTTCACTGCAGTGTTATAATTGTAAGCTGGGCAATGAATTAGGTTAGGTTTAGATTAGGTTTATTAAATTTATATGCCGCCCTTCTCCCTGAGGACTCAGGGCGGTTCACAACAATAAAAAGTTAAAAGATATAAATACAAAAATTAAAAGAGGATTAAACAATATAAGAAATAATTAGAACTATGGAGATTCTAAATTGACAGGAAGTCCAAAAAACAGTGATAAGTCTCCCTTGTTTAGAGCTATCATAACTTTGAACAGTCACCGAATGACTGGAGATAACGCAAAGACTACCTGTTATGAAAAAGAAGAAAATAAATGTTATAGACCAGGATCATATTTATTGCTTGGTTCATTACAACGGGTGTAAAAATTGAAGCAATTGGGGATATTTATTTTTGTATAAGATTTATATGGCTTCCCATTTGAAGCAACTCAGAAGAGCTCACAGTAATCATAAAGGAATAAATAATCATAAAAACAATGAAACAATAAAACAAAAGAACCTGTTTTTTACATATATAATACCAGCCTCTCAGTAAAACACTAGGTGTTAACAACCTTCCAAAGGGCTAGAAGGGTGAAGGCCTGCCAAATTGTCATAGGGAATATGTTCCATAAAGTATAGGTAGCTACAGAAAACACATGTTTCCAAGATCACACTAGATCAGGGGTTTTCAAACTTGGTCCTTTTATGACTTGTGGACTTCAATTCCCAGAATTCCTGTTCCAGGCACATGGGCTGAGGAATTCTGGAAGTTGAAGTCCACAAGTCATAAAAGGGCCAAGTTTGAAGACCCCTGCATTAGCTGGTGATATTTCAGATAAAGGACCTGGAGGATGCCTGCCCCATCTGACCTATTGTGATGGGTGCATATTCTGAGGCAGAGGCAGACCCTCAAATAACCAGGTCTTATGTCATGTAGGGATTTACAGATAATAATGAGCACCTTGAATTTTAAATGGAATAAAACTGAGAATTAGTGCAGTTTGCACAATAAATATATAACATGTGTAAACCTATGGACATCCATTACTATGTGGTCTGCTATATTCTGGACCAGTTCCAACTTCCAAGTGGTCTTCAAGGGAAACTTGATTTAAAGCACAGTATAACAATCTAGATGGAAAGTTACTAAGGCCATGAGGAAGGACACTGGTCCAGGAAACAGCATAATTGTCACATAAGATGGATTTGTGTAAACCCTCCCCCCCAGTTGTAGTTGCCACTTATTCTTCAGATAGGAGCTAGGAGTCCAGGAGGAACCCGCCCCCCCCAAATTGTGCATCAGCTTCATCCAGGGGAATGCAAATTAGTCCAGAGTGAAAGATGACAAATCCACAGATCCTGAAGGGACAAAAATCCAGAGCCATTCTTCTTGCCAGGTTTATCCTCATCAAACATTTAGAATCTCCAGGCACACAGGCAACACCACATGTCTGGCCATGAATAGAGATGTGTAACTGGGTAACATCAGCATACTGATAAAATTGTACTCTGTGTATTAAATGACCTCACCCAGTAGTTTCATGTAGATTTTAAGAGGAGAGTGGAGAGATCCAATCTCTGAGGGATTCCATATTGCAGGGACCCAGAGCTTGGCCTCTCGTTCCCCACAAACATCAAATTGAACTGATCATGGAAAAAGGATCATGCAAAACATGCCTCCCAGTCCCAATCCTTGAAGTCAGTCCAGAGGAATTCTATGGGTGATGTATCAGAAGCCACTGAAAGATCCAGAAGAGCCAGGAGAGTTACACTACCACAAGCCTGGGTCCTCCAAAGATCATCCCCAAGTACAACTGATGCCATCTTAGTGCTAGATACTCCAACTTAAATCCAGGCTAAAAGGGGACATTTGGGTAGAAAGCATGTAGATAAACTGAGGCTATACTCAACAATATCTTCAAAGTGGGGAGGGCAAATGGGGGACCAGTACCACAAAATGTTGAGGCATACAGCCACAACAACAACAACAAAATCAGTAGTGAAGTCCCTCCAGTTTTATTAAGATAGAATAAGAAGGAAAATCCAGAATCTCTCTCTTTTTAAATGCTACGGTTTCTGTAAAGAAACCTAGTGTTACTTACCACTGTAATGAAAATTTTACAAAAATATGTTTGAAAGTGTTTTCAAGAACTAATTTATTCCAGGTGCTGATACTTATTCCTTTTGTTTCTGCCAAATATGTTGAAAAGCTGATTGTATCTATGATGAAGTGCATGAATATCACATCTAATGCAATTTTAACTTTTGTCATCTCTCTTCCCAGTTCTCAATTTCTAACAAATGACAAATGTGTTTTCTGTAGAAATTCTACAAAGAATTCCAGTTTTGAATAAATAACAATTCCCTATTCACTGAATTGGTGAAGGAGCATAATTAAATTAGCAGGTGTGAAACTGCTGCTATTCCCACAAATTAGTACAGTAACATACTCAGTTTATTATGGTATAAATATGACCTCAAGCAGTTGGGAATGAAGGTAAAAAGCAGGTGTGTGTCAATATGGTCATCCATATTTAACACATAGAACTCTAAGTCTGCCAGAGAATTGTCCTTGTATACAAGTGACTTTTATAAAAATAACAACTATGATGACCATGAATAGATAGAAAAAGAATCTGCAGAAGGAATTGTTTTGTCTTCAACATGTTAATAGCAGTCATAGTCCTGTTAACACTGCTTCAATACATGGCATACAAACCACTCACTGTGAAATGCAGTGTCAAGTATCCAGGACAACCATTTCACAAATATCACCAGAATGGAGACTTCATCCTTGGGGGAATTGTGTCTCATGGACTTTTCCTGTCATATGCTAAAGATTTCAGAAAAAACCCTCTACCATCCTTGCCAGAAGAGCTTATGTAAGCAATTTGTTTTTGTACACCATCCTAGTTTATGTTTTTCTAAAAATGTTTTTTTCATCCTCAAACTATAGAAAAATATCAATGCAACTAAAAGAATTTTCAATAGGTAAGCAGCTTTGACTTGGATATTTAAACATATGTTTGACTGTAGAGTTTGCTAAAGTGCAGAAGGAAAGTATTTAATTTTTCCAAATCTTATTTTACAGAAATATTTTTTCAACACCATGGTTTTGTTTTGTTTTTTTTTTTTTTTGAATCAAAGAGACCCTTTCCAGATCCAATAACTTAACTTTTAAGCTTTTGAAAAAAATTTTTCAAATAATATGTTAAGAAAAATCTGAATTTAATTTTAGTAAAATTAAATCCTCTTACAAACTCTTGTTCTTCTATTCTTCTGACTTAGGTTTCAATGCATCTTTCTAGCCTATTCACGTTATTTTCAGTTTAACTGTTCTCTGAGATACATATGTCAATTGTCTATATATTTAACCGTTTTTCCCCAGTTAGATTTATTGTCCAGCTTCATAAGAGTCATAACATTTGTTGAAAATATCTTTTTCATGAGGTTGATTAAAAACAGTGATGATGTAAGATCAAATTTAGAAAAAAATATGTTATCCTACCATTCAATATGTTTAGTATCACACAGAAGAAAATAGTAAACAGTAATAAATATGACAATAATGCATTAACTTTTGGATATGTGGAACATTTCACTGACATACAGCCCAATTCTTCTTTGTAGAATACTTCCAATGAATTACCAACATATCCTGGCCTTGGCCTTTGCAGTAAAGGAGATCAATAAAAATCCTCAGATATTACCAAATATAACATTGGGATTCCATATTTATGACAATTACTACAGTGCAAAAAGGACATTTCATTCCACAATGCTACTTACATATACACTTGAAAGATTTTTCCCAAATTATGACTGTAATATGCAGAAGAAGCTCCTTGCAGTGATTGGTGGACTAGATTCTTTTACTTCTCTTGATATGGCAATAGTCTTGGAAATCTACAAGATTCCTCAGGTAGCACATATGAAAAAATGTGATGTTTCTTTTAGTTGTCCTCACTTAATGTATCTGAATCAGAATACATGTAGTGTATGTATAGTAATATCCAAATGTAAGAATGTACGTAGAACAATTGTTCAGTTTTTAACTTGGACTTTATATATGATATTTGATTTAACATTTATTTGTCTTACATTTGGGGAAATCTTAATTAAGAATCATATCATTAATCTTCCAATTTTTAATAAAATATATAGTTGAATTAAATTGTTAAAATGAATTTTCCAACTTCTGAGTTTTACACAGTTCATCAATCTACATCTTTAAAAATCTCGGAGAACTGAAAAGAATTAGGAATGTATATTGTAGACACAGATTTTGCAGTAGTATAGAAAAAGGATGAAAATAGTGACTCAACTCCCCACAAAAAAATACAAATAAAATGAAATAGATATTGCAGAGAGTACATTACTCTTAGCATCCACCAAAATATATGTTCTTAGGGAGAAACTGTTAAATATACAGTTAAATATCTTCTGGAACAATGATAAAATTACCAAATCCTGATTATGTCACAGATTATGAACCTTTTCCTGCAAAGTTACAACTAAAACATTAATATTTGATTTGGTAAATACGTATAAATAATTTAATATAATTAATTTAGTTGCATGCAACTAAAATAATAATAATAGTATTATTAAAGATGAATCAAAGAGATCCAGAAATAAAAAAAGTAAAAGGCAGTGAACTGGTGTTTACAATTATGTGTGCTATCTTAAGAAGGCAGAAAGTAAATTGAAACAGAGACATAGGAAAATTCTAGAGAAGAGCAAAAAAAGACAAAGAGCCATATCTAAATGAGTAATACAAAGAAATTGTGTAAAAATAAATGGGAAGGACAAGAGATATATTAAAAAATGATGCACTTTTTCCCAAAATTTAATTTCAATATCAGTTTATAAACCTTAGCAATAATATGTTCATCATTAGCTCACAATAGAGTTTTCCATTTATTTTTTGCAAAGTCCATAAATTTTTAAATCTAATTTAAAACTTTATTTCAATTGTAAATATGGAATCCAGTGATTCATCCTTTTGATTCCAACTCTTTAGAGTTGAGGATAGGTTCACCTTTTATTATTTGACCATAGGTCCACCAGTCTGGCCTTGCCATTTTAATGTTTATGCCTCTTATTTCTTTCATCCAATCTAATAGCTCTATTCAAAATTTTCAACACCAATGTAAACAATAAAGGAGATAAGAGGTATCCTTGTCTCATGGCCTTTTGAATTTAACATACTTTAATTAAGTCTCCATTAATCTTTGTTTGCTGTGAGGTAGAAATCTCTTTAACACCTTGAATAAATTTCTCCCAACGTCCATGCTTTCCAATTTAATTTCAATGGTTTTCTCTGTATACAGGAATGTTAAAGTTGCTTGTTTCTCATTGTGGTATTGAAAAAAAAATTCAATAATATTCAAAACAGTTCTTACATCATCTCTTAAATGTTTTTTGTTTTGTTTTTTGGCAAAAGTCAGATCTTCATGGATATATATGACTCTATATCTTACTTCAATCTTTCAGCCGGTATTGCAATAAAAAGTTTATGTTATTGTTTAGTAATGAAATTGGTCTAATGTAATGAAAATTTTATCATCAGGGCATGTTGACCTTCCTGTGGTTGTAGTGCAATGTTGGC
This sequence comes from Vipera berus, assembly GCF_964194415.1. Taxonomy (NCBI): domain Eukaryota; kingdom Metazoa; phylum Chordata; class Lepidosauria; order Squamata; family Viperidae; genus Vipera; species Vipera berus. Next base: position 22,515,646 of record NC_138205.1, read on the forward strand.
TTCTTTCTAAATTTGAGACATTTTTGCTCCTTGCAGTACATCATTCATTATATATTTAATGAGTGTAGTAGTTGGTCCTCAAAACATTTGTACTATCGTGTTTCCACGAAAATAAGTCTGGGTTTGTTTTGGTTTTTTTGTCTCCAAAAGAGGCAGCAGGTTTTTTTTGGGGGGGAGGTGTCTTTTCCGCTCACGTCATGGTGGGATCACTGACAGCCCTGCCCAGTTGGTCCACTTCTTCTGCAGCCAAAGGAGCAGCTTCATTCTGCAGCTGAGAATGGAGTTTGGGCCTGCATTTTGCAGTCAGAGGCCTTTCTGGAAAGCCTGTGTAGCTGAGAACCAAGCTGTGGATTGAATCCATAGCTCAGTTCTCGGTTACACAGGCCTTCTGGAAAGGCCTATGATGGCAAACTGTAGGCCTGAGTTCCGTTCTCAGCTGCAGAATGAAGCTGCTCCTTCAGCTGCAGAAGAAGTGGGCCAGTGAGGCAAGTGTCGATCCAGGGGAGGCCTGGCTGCAGTGGTAAGCTCCACCCCAGCCCTAGCTTGATTTTTAGGTGTGAATAGTTCTTCTGTGTAATTTTGCCACCTCTTCTTAATCTCTTCTGCCTCTGTTAGGTCCGTGCCATTTTGGTCCTTTATCATGCCCATTTTTGCATTAAATGTTCCCTTCATCTCTCCAATTTTCTTGAAAAGATCTCTGGTCCTCCCTATTCTATAGTTTTCTTCTATTTCTTTCCACTGTTCATTTAAGAAGGCATTCTTATCTCTTCTAGCTATTCTCTGGAATTCTGCACTCAATTGGGCATATCTTTCTTTTTTTTCCCCTTGCCTTTCACTTCCCTCCTTTCCTCAGCTATTTGCAAAGCTTCCTCAGACAGCCATTTTGCTTTCTTGCTTTTCTTTTTCTTTGGGATGGTTTTGGTTGCAACCTGTTGTACAATGTTGAGAACCTCTGTCCATAGTTCTTCAGGCACTCTATCAGATCTAATTCCTTAAATCTATTTGTCACCTCTACTGTATATTCAACAGGGATATGATTTAATTCATACCTGAGTGGCCTAGTGCTTTTCCCTACTTTCTTCAGTTTAAGCCCAAATTTTGCAATGAGAAGCTCATGGTCTGAGCCACAGTCAGCTCCTGGTCTTGTTTTTACTGACTGTATAGAGCTTCTTCATCTTTGGCTGCAGAGCCAATCTAATTTCTGTGTTGACTGTCTGGTGATGTCCATGTGTAGAGCCATCTCTTGGGTTGTTGAAAAAGAGTGTTTGCTATGACCATTGTATTCTCTTGACAAAATTTTATCAGCCTGTGCCCTGCTTCATTTTGTACTCCAAGGCCAAACTTGCCTGTTATTCCGGTTATCTTTTGGCTTCCTACTTTAGCATTCCAATCCCCCATGATGATAAGAACATTTTTTGCTGTTAGTTCTATAAGGTGCTGTAGGGCTTCATAGAACCGGTCACTTTCATCTTCTTTAGCACCGGTGGTTGGTGCATAAATTTGGACTACTGTGATATTGAATGGTTTGTCTTGGATTCGAACTGAGATCATTCTGTCATTTTGGGGATTGTATCCCAGTATTGCTTTTCCTACTCTTTTATTGACTATGAAGGCTACTCCATTTCTTCTGAGAGATTCTTGCCAGCAGTAGTATACCTGATGGTCATCTGAATTAAATTCACCCATTCCTGTCCATTTCAGTTTGCTGATTCCTAAGTTGTCGATGTTCAGTCTTGTCATCTCTTGTTTGACCACATCCAGCTTTCCTTGATTCATGGATCTTACATTTCAGGTTCCTATGGAGAAAAAATCTTTATAGCATCAGACTTTCGTTTCACCACCAGATACATCCACAGCTAAGCGTCCTTTCGGCTTTGGCCCAGTCGCTTCATTCTTTCTGGTGCTACTAGTACTAGCCCTCTGCTCTTCCCCAGTAGCATATTGGACACCTTCCGACCTGAGGGGCTCATCTTCCAGCATCATATCATTTTGCCTTTTGGTACTGTCCATGGGGTTTTCATGGCAAAGATACTGGAGTGGGTTGCCATTTCCTTCTCCAGTGGATCACGTTTTGACAGAACTCTCTGCTATGACCTGTCCATCTTGGGTGGCCCTGCATGGCATAGCTCATAGCTTCATTGAATTATGGAAGCCTCTTCGCCATGACAAGGTAGTAATCCATGAAGGGTATCAGATTCTACTGTGCTACAAAGAATGGGAGATCAATGCTTTTTTTCTCTGCCCCCTTAACCCTATGTTTTTTCTCCTCCCCCTTTCCCCCCTTTACTTTCTCATTATTTTCCTTTTTTGTATTTTATATTTTAATAAACTAAAAATTTAAAATCAAAGTAGAATATTGATGCAATGTGAATAAAACAAAGACAGCAGAGATCTACAAGTGAAAGAAGATACAAAAAGATATTATGCAAATGTAAAGAATTATATATTTGCTAAGGATTTGTTTTGGCATGTTTTAACATGCATTTGCTTAGGATTTTTAAATGGTCTCTTACAGAGATTGCATGACATATACAGGATCTTTCCTTCCTTCCTTCCTTCCTTCCTTCCTTCCTTCCTTCCTTCCTTCCTTCCTTCCTTCCTTCCTTCCTTCCTTCCTTCCTTCCTTCCTTCTCTTTCTCCCTCCCTCCTATTCAAAGCCAGATTGAATTATATGCCTTCATTGTTATTTGAAGATGGAACATCTTTTCTGCCTACATAATTTTATCAAAATGATGGTTAAAATCACATTGCTTTATATATTAATTCAATTACAGTTATCATTTCATAAGCTCAGACAAGAGCAGGGCTGAATTAGATATGCCTAATGACCATGTATTATTATAAGAAGTTTCTTTGTGAAAAACCACATTTCTCCTTAGGTATCAGTATAAGTACTTTTTCCATGTTCTTCACTAATTAGTGCAGCATATAATGAAAGGATAGAAATACTAAGTAGAAAGAAGTTATATCCCATGTTTTAAACAGTTTGGCATACTGTACTTATGGCTACTATACTTGTTCCTTTTCCTATCCTTTATTCACGGATCTCTTTAGCTCACCTATAGTCCCACTCCAGTGATGAAGGATAAATTTCCCGGTCTTCCCTTCTATCAGATGGTTCCTAAAGAAGACCTTCAATATGAGGGGATTCTTTCTTTGCTCCTGTACTTCAAATGGATATGGATTGGGATGGTGGTTATGGATACTGAGAATGGAGAAAGATTTGTACAAACAGTGACACCCATGTTTTCTCAGAAGGGTGTCTGCTTTGCATTCATACAAAAGATCCCCATTCCAACCTTTATAATGAATATTGAGTGGATGTTGAATCAGGGGAACATAATATATGACACACTGAGAGACAATAATAAGGTTAAGGTGATACTGGCCTACAGTGAATCACATTCTTTGGGATTTTTTAGATTTATATCATATTTTTCAGATGAAGAAGCAGAAAGTAAACAGAAGAAACCTCTAAGTAAAGTATGGATCACCACTGCCCAAATGGAGCTGACTTCCTTTGGATTTCAAAGAGATTGGGATTTAGATGTTTTCCATGGAGCTATAGCCTTCACCTTTCATTCCAATCATGTACCTGACTTTCATGAGTTTATGGAGAGTCAAACACCATCTGGTGCAACAGGAGATGGTTTTATCAAAACCTTTTGGGAGAAAACCTTTGGTTGTATATTTCCAGGTACAGGTGTAAATGAAATAAATGTGAAACATTGCACAGGGGCAGAGAAATTGAAGAGCCTCTCTCCCCCCAATTTTGAAATGGATATGACTGGTCACAGCTACAGCATCTACAATGCTGTTTATGCCATAGCCCATGCTTTCCAGGATATGATTACATCTGGATTCAAATATAGAGCAATGGTGGATAGTGGACTGCAGCTTCGCAAACAATCATTTTGGCAGGTAATGTGTTCATTACTTTCTTGAGTCCTGATTCTCCAGCAGAGAAACAGAATAACTCCATTTTTCTTTCCATCCTTAGAATCATCCTAATTGAAAATGAGTCTTGCCATGCCTCTTTTACAATTTATGAGTCATGTAAAAGTGACAAATCATCCTGCTATCCTTTTTAGTTCAAAAACAATTTCAATTTGCTGATGGTATCAGTTTCAATTTGGGAAAGTGTTCCAGGCATTTTATCAGTTTTCCATAATAAAATAACAGAATAAAGACTGGGAAAGAACCTTGGAGATTTTCCAGTCCAACCCACTGCTCAAGCAGGCAACCTTATACTATTCAGGACACATGGCTGTCTAATCTCTTTTTAAAAACCTCCAGTGATGGTGCACCCAAACTTTTGAAAGCAATTCATTCCCCTGCTTAACTGTTCTCACTGTCTGAAATTTCATCTTAGTTCTAGGTTGGATTTCTCCTTGTTTCCATCTGTTATTTTTTGTCTGCCCCTCAAGTACTTTGGCAAATAGGTTTGACCCTCTCTTCTCTTTGTGTATGCTGGGCCGCATACAAAAAGCAATGTGGTGGCCTTCAAGCCTTTCTCTGCAATTTGATTTGCTCTCAGGTAGTTCTCTACTTGTGAAAGGTAAGACGGCCATTCTTCTGGAGGCTTCACATCAAACTCTCTTAATTTGCCGACCTTCGGCCTCTTCCTTCAGATTCCTGCATTTTTTCAGATCCTGCTTCTAGGCTCAGGGAATGCGTCCTCTGAGCACGTGGCCGTTAGCGTGGCTTACTAGCCGGTCTAGAGAGGGGGGGAAATGCCTCTTCCCTCCGGCGTGTACTGCCGACCCTTGTTGACTTCAGCCCTTACTCGGCGAAGCAGGATCCCACCTTCATTGCCACTGTTAAGTTGTGGGCTCTCAGAAGCAGGAATGATGACACGAGGCTGAGTACAGAATAACTCATGCTTTTATTCTTGCTGGAACTGTACTGAAGGCTTGGGCCGCAACCAGCCACAATATATAGACTAGCCCCTAGGTGGCAGCCAATAGGGTTGAACCCACTCTTGCCACCTGGGCTAACCAATTGCAGGACCAGGGACAGCTTGTCTGGGTTGCTGGAGAGCCATTAGCCTCTCCAGCAATACACATGGTGTAACACTACAAGCCCAATACATAACAGTTGGTTCATTTTTATTGTTTTATTTCTTTGCTATTGCTATGTTTATTTTTTTAAATCATTTTTTTTGCATTTTATTATTGTAAGCTGCCCAGGGTAGCCCTTTGACTAGCTCCAGTCAAGATGGATAGCAAATAAATTTAACAAATAAATAATAAATGAAAATATTAGTACCGCTATATACTACTTTAGTAAGGCCACACTTGGAATATTGCATCCAGTTTCGTCACCATGATCCAAAAAAGATACTGAGGTTCTAGAAAGAGTGCACAGAAAAGCAACAAAGATAATTAAAGGGCTGGATGCTAAAATATATGATGAATGGTTGCAAGAACTGAGCATATCTAGTCTAATGAAGAGAAGGACTAGGGGTGACATGATTGCAGTTTTTCAATATTTGATATTGAAATATTTTCAATATTTTCAATATTTTATGTATTGGGCTTGTGGTGTTACACCACGTGCATTGCTGGAGAGGCTAACGGCTCTCCAGCAACCCAGACAAGCTGTCTCCGGTCCTGCAATTGGTTAGCCCAGGTGGCAATAGTAGGTTCAACCCTATTGGCTGCCGCCTAGGGGCTAGTCTATATATTGTGGCTGGTTGCGGCCCAAGCCTTCAGTACAGTTCCAGCAAGAATAAAAGCATGAGTTATTCTCTACTCAGCCTCGTATCATCATTCCGGCTTCCGAGAGCCCACGACTTAACACCAACCTAATACTAAGGAGAAATTTCTTGAGAGTTAGAACAATTAATCATTGGAACGACTTGCCTCCAGAAGTTGTGAGTGTTCTTAAGACACTGGAAGTTTTTAAGCAGTGATTGGTTGTAGAGGGTTTTCTGCTTGAGCAGGGAGTTAGACTAGAAGACGTCCAACATCCCTTCCAACTCTGTTATTCTGTTAAATTATAAAATATAGGTGAAAGAGGAGCAAGCACAGGGATGAGGTGAGGTCAGATAATTAGTCCAGTAGCCACTTCCAGTTATGTACTCCCCTTGGTCCTAATTCTTTGTTGATGCAGCCTAAGACTTGATATTGATAAATGGATACCATCACATACATACCATCATCACATACAAAAGCTGTCATTTTATGTAATTAATGCTATCATAAAACAAATATTTTGGGGGCAAGATTCAGAAGTGCTTTAAGAGATAGAATTTTACTGCCCTTTAAAATGTTAGCAAGAAAAGTAAAGAGAATGGGAAGAGAACCCCCAAAACTAATGAAAGTAAGAAATACAAATTACCTTGAATGAATAAATAAATATTTAAATGAATGATAGCAGAAGGGGGGTTTCTAATTACACATAATTTTAGTCTACAACTTTTCTCTCAACATTTGTCCTTTCTTTGTAATTCAGCTCCATCACTTTTTGAGACAGGTCACATTTAATAACAGTGTTGGATACAAGATATCCTTTGACCAAGAAGTAAAGTTAATAGCTGGATTTGATATCATCAATTTTATTCTTTCTAAAAAGATGACAAAAGTGAAAATTGGAAGGATAGACTCTCGATCTCCTACAGATCAATCATTTTTCATTGAGGAAGATAGCATCATATGGAACAGCTGGTTTAATCAGGTAAGTCACAGGAACAGGCAATCTGATGTCAACACTGAATCTCAGTGATGATCAATAAAACTGACAATAGCAGTTAAGATTGTTCTGGGGATGCTTTTCAACTTATAATACATTTTAATTTAATCTGAAAGTCTGTATTGTTTCTATAGGTTTTTTTAGGAAGTATTCTGAATTGTAAATATTAAATGGATTTGTAAGTATAGAAATAAAATCACAATTAGCCATAAAATTTTAAAACATTAAATTGATTGATCAATCTAAACTTCTAATTTTTGTTGTTGTTTCTGTTATACCTAAGCATAAAAATGATGTTCAAGTTAGTATTGAACATTTTAATTTATTGAAAGTATTTTAATTTATGTCAGCCATGCTGTAGATAATAAATAAAAGTTCAGAAATACAGTACTCAAAGATTACCACTGTTGTTTTTTGTTGTTGTTATTTTTGATTTATAAGTTAGACACGTCCTGTTTCTGTATGTACACCAAGCTGTTATCCAGGGTCCAGGAAGCAGGTCATGGATGGGGAGCCATTTTGCTGTTACTCTTGCATGTCATGTCCAGAAGGAAAGATTTCAGAAAAGGAGGGTGAGGATATTTTATTCATTTGTGTCTAACTCCTAATAAAGTGAAAGACATTATTTAATAGAGATTGTCTAATTGTTTCTTTGACTTTTTATACAGTTATATTATCAACAATGATAGTATGTAACTATCTTGAATTTTTTCAGCTATTTTTTTCTATTGTTTTTATTATTTTGAGAACCAGTTTGGTGTAGTGATAAAAAGAACAAGGCTAGAAACCAGAAATCCATGAGTTTTAGTCACAGAATGGAATTCATACTTTCACCTTTCACTTTAACCAAAAAAAGAAAAAGAAAGATGAGGAAACAAGATTTTCGTGTTAAATCAGCCTTTAAGAAAAGTGCCACATAAAAGTGGCAACGATATATGATTACTTAAACAGAGAAAGATGGTTTGCAAGAGAGTGAGTGGGTGGTTGACAGGGTGTGTGGGAAGTGTCATGGGTGAGTGATAGATACTATATGGGTCAAGGAGGGCATTTGGGAGGGTGGGGTGGCATAGATTGTGAAAAATGTCTGATGGTGCTTCAGAATGTGTGAGAAATTCCATGTGAATCATATACCTTGCTGGGGGGATTGATATAGGTTGAGAAAGATACATGAGAGTGGTTGGGAGTGCATGAGAGGAGCAGTGAGTATTACAAATGCACAAGGGGAGTTGGCACAGGTAGGGTAGAGTGAATGGGGTTGTGCAATAGTTGTAAGTGCACAGAAGGCACTTTCACTTCCTTTCCTTTCCTAGCAGGCAAATAAGTGGCAGCTGCTGGAAAGGGAGGGAGGGAGGAAGGGATTGTGACCATGATTGGGAAACTGTCATAGATCTTTAAAATAAGAATCTGCAAGGACCTGCATCAACTAATCCCCCAAGAAAGCAGAACTTTTGAAACAGGCATTGTTTCAAGAGGAACTTTTATTAAGGGTTATTGATAGCAGGAAGGCAAAGCAAGGTCTGAAGATTTCGCATGCAAAAGGTTACATCAAAAAGCCCATTCAGGTCTCCTCCCCCCAGTGTCCAACCATCCATTTGAAATCCAATCAATCCATAGGTACTAAATTGTTTTGAGAACCTAGTGATTTAATGCCTTCTCAAAGTCTCTCCCAGTTTCATTTCCCAATGGTCCCAGGATCTGTCGCCTGGGGATAAAACAGATGTTTTCAAGCCATATTCCTTTCACAGGGAGAGCAGAGCAAGATAACCAACCAACCAGCCCCCCTCCCAACAGAATGACATGCCCCAAAAATGAATACATGGGCATAAGCAATAAACTATAGGCAAATCTATTTCAGGGGTCCTGACAGAATCACATGACCAAAGCAGCAACTTGCAGCAATAGCTTGGCAGGTAAAACAGCCATAATTTCCCCAAAGCTCATCCTTTTGGGAGGCATGGATCCTGGATTTTGTAACCATTCTGTAAGATAGCCCATTTTAAGTACATTGGTTCAAAACTTTTGCTCTTTGATACACTGTTTCACCCATATAAAGGATGTAAAATGAGATTGTTTAGTAGCATACATAGTTGCCTATTCACAGTTGAATGAACATTTTCTGTAATGTGTGAAATTTTCTTCAGTACATATTGTATCTAGTCTTTTCTATCACCTTATTAATTTCAATTTCTTATTTATTCATATGTATAGATATAAGAACATTCCTAAGGTTTATGCATTCATCTGAGACTTAGATAAGACCCTTTCAATTACAGATCTGAATGACTGCTATAGTTGTACAGAAGAAAAATATCCCAATGAAAACCAGGATTCTTGTATTCCCAAGGACATAAGTTTCTTATCTTATAAAGAACCTTTGGGAATCACTTTAGCCTGTTTTATTCTTTTATGTTCCACAATCACAGTTCTCATACTAAGGATATTTCTGATGCATCACAACACTCCCATTGTCAAGGCCAGCAACCGGGATCTTACCTACATGCTCCTGGTCACCCTCTTGCTCTGCTTCCTTTGTGCATTACTATTCATTGGTCAGCCAAATAAGGTGGCATGTGTCCTTCGTCATACTGGTTTCAACATCATTTTCTCTGTGACTATCTCCTGTGTCCTGGCCAAGACTGTGACTGTGGTCCTGGCTTTCATAGCAACCAAGCCAGGAAGTGGGATAAAAAAGTGGGTTGGGAAAAGACTGGGCTACGCTTTTGTTTTATCTGGCTTCTTAGTTCAGGTTGGGATTTGCATTATATGGTTGTCCATCTCTCCTCCTATTCCCGAGACTGATCTGCACTCAGAGACTGGAAAAATTGTCCTACAATGTAAAGAAGGTTCCATGGTTATGTTTTACTGTGCAAAGTGTTATATGGGCTTCTTGGCCATGATTAGCTTCATAGTGGCTTTCTTTGCCAGGAAATTACCAGATACTTTTAATGAGACCAAGTTCATCACTTTCAGCATGTTGGTCTTCTGCAGTGTTTGGCTTTCCTTTGTTCCAACCTATCTTAGCACCAAGGGGAAATACACGGTGGCTGTGGAGATCTTCTCAATGTTAGCATCAAGTGCTGGGCTGCTGATCTGCATCTTTTTCCCCAAATGCTACATTATTATTCTGAGACCAGCTCTGAACAACAGGCAGCTAAGAAGACAGAGGAATTAGTGAATGTGTTCTAGAATGTGGCGGTAATCTGCATTGCAGATGGACTTCCATGTTTATGTGAGTTTTACAGTTGAGATTGTGCTGAATATTTTTCCTAGAATTTATATTGATTAAGTTGTTAAAGGATTGTATTTCATTAGAAAAGTATTCATTTTGAAGGTACCTGGAAAAATAACCAGCATGTATCTTTCAATTCATCTTTCCTCTTCCTCATTTTGAGTTAATAATATGACTATAAAGTTTGAGTAATAACAATGATCATCAAATTCACATAAAATATTTAATCACAATTTGTACTATGCAGAGTTTTCATTACAAGTGGTTCTCCATTTATGACCATTCATTTAGCAATCGTTCAATTGACCTATGACACTTAGGAGTGATACAGTATCCCCATGTTTAGATGATCAAAATTTGGGCATTTGGACTCCACCCAGTATTTACAATAGTTGGAGCATCCTTGGTCACATGATTGCCATTTGTGATCTTCCTATCTGTCTTCTAGCAAGGAAGGAGGGTAGCTGGATTCACTTTATGACTACATGATTCGGCAAAAACATTGTAAAATAAAGCATGACTCAATTCATGACTGTTTCACTTAGCAACAGAAATTCCAATATGTCCCAATTGTAGTTAGAAGTCAAGATGTACTTGTATTTGGATTCCTAATATTATCTAGTCCAGAAAGGGGGGGGAATCAAATGGATCTTATATACTGTATGTATGCATTATATATAGTATATTTTGCCAACTAAAAATATGAGATTTGTTTAGATGGTATATCATTATACAGGAATTAAGTGAGTCATGCTTTATAAATTTATTTATTTATTTATTTATTTATTTATTTGATTTGTATACCGCACTTCTCCCTAAGGACTCAGGGCGGTGAACAGTGACATAAATAACAGAATGCACAAATACAGATATTGAAAACAAATTAAACCCTAATTTTGCCCAAATGCAGAAGATAGTTATCTTAAAACAATAATTAAAACAGAACCCGTCAGACCAGACCAGATTGCTCAAACAGATATGTTTTTAGGTCGCGTCGGAAGGAGCGAAGGTCGGGAGCCATCCGGAGCTCAACCGGTAAACGGTTCCATAGGTCAGGCGCGCTCACAGAGAACGCCCTCCCTCTGGGAGCCACCAGACGGCATTCTCCGAACGGTGGAACCCTTAGGAGGCCCTCTCTGTGGGAGCGCACTGGATGGAGGGACGTTGACGCTGGCAGCAGGTGATTCCTAAGGTACTCTGGACCCATGCCATGTAGGGCTTTGAAAACCATTACCAGCACCTTGAATCTTACCCGGAGGACAACTGGGAGCCAATGCAGCTCACGGAGTAGAGGTGTAACATGGGAGTATCGGGAGACTCCCAACACAACTCTCGCAGCTGCATTCTGTACCAGTTGGAGCCTCCGAGTGGTCCTCAAGGGCAGCCCCATGTAAAGAGCATTGCAGTAGTCTAAATGAGAGGTCACGAGTGCATGAGTGACCGTACGTAGGGCATCTCAGTCTAGATAGGGCCATAATTGGCAAACTAGGTGAACCTGGGCAAAGGTTCCCCTAGTCACAGCTGTTATGTGGTCTTCCAAGGAAAGCTGTGAATCTAAGAGGACTCCCAAGTTGCGAGCCCTATCTGTGGGGGGTAATAACTTACCCCCTATAGAAAGAGATGGAATGTTCTGAATATCCCGAGATGCCGGTACGTACAGCCACTCAGTCTTGTCAGGGTTGAGTTGAAGGCTGTTCTTCCCCATCCAGACCCGAACTGCTTCTAGGCAACGGGACATCACATCAAGGGCATCACTGAGGTGGTTTGGGGTCGAAATAAAATGCTGGGTATCATCAGCGTACTGGTGATACCTGACTCCAAAACCACGAATGATCTCACCTAGCGGTTTCATGTAGATGTTGAATAGGAGAGGCGAGAGGACCGATCCTTGAGGGACTCCACAAGTGAGAGGCCTCGAGCTCGATCTCTGCCCTCCTGTTAATACCGACTGCGAGCGTCCCATGAGATAGGAGGAAAACCACTGGAGAACCGTGCCTCCCACTCCCAATCCCCTGAGACGCTGCAGCAAGATACCATGGTCGATGGTATCAAAAGCCGCTGAGAGGTCTAGGAGAACTAGGACAGAGGAACAGCCTCTGTCCCGAGCTCTCCAGAGATCATTTATTAGTGCGACCAATGCCGTCTCTGTGCTGTGTCCAGGCCTGAAACCCGATTGGTACGGGTCCAGATAGTCAGTTTCCTCCAGAACTGAAGGGAGCTGATGTGCCACCACACTCTCAACAACCTTAGCAAGAAAGTGAAGGTTGGAGACCGGACAAAAGTTGTTTAATATAGTTGGGTCCAAGGTAGGTTTCTTAAGGAGGGGTCTCACCACCGCTTCTTTCAAGACGGAGGGGAAACAACCGTCACTCAGGGAGGCGGATATCACCGCCTGGAGCCAGATTCGTGTTCCCTCTTGAGCAGAATAAACCAGCCAAGAAGGGCACAGATCTAATAAACAAGTGGTGGAGCTCAGCTTCCTCATAATTCTGTCCACTTCCTTTGGGGTCACAGGATCGAACTCATCCCATATAACATCGACGAGATCACCCATGTTCTGATCATTAGACTCTGCCCAGTTGGAGTCTAAGCCGGTCCGAATCCGAGTGATTTTGTCCGACAGATGTTGGCAAAACTCCTTGGCACGACCCTGTAAGGGATCCTCCCTCACCTCTTGATTAAGGAGGGAGCGAGTTATCTTAAACAAGGTGGCCAGGTGATTATCTGCGGATGCAATGAGTGTAGCGAAGTAATTGGACCTCGCCATCCTCATTGCTGCGAGATAAGATCTAGTAAAGGATCTTAGTCGTGATCAGTCAGATTCAGATCGGGTGGATCTCCAATGGCTCTCTAGGCCCCGTCTCCGACGCTGCATCTCCCGGAGCTCCATGGAAAACCATGGAGCGAACTGGGATCTGCATCGGGTCAGGGGCCGCAAGGGAACAACTAGGTTAAGTGCATCTGTGGCAGCCTTTTCCCAGGCTTCCACTAAGGCATCAACCGAGCTGTGAGCAAAGGAGGCAGGTGGAGACCCCAGTGCTGCCTGGAACTTCTCAGGGTTCATTAAGCGCCTGGGACGGAATCATCTTGATGGTTCCACAACTCCACAACGAGGGGTGGCATAGTAGAAGACCAGTCTCAGGAGATGATGATCGGTCCATGACAGGGGTGTAATAATTGGGGAACCCCCACCAAGATCATCTAACCATCATCTAGATAGAAAAACCAAATCAAGCGTGTGGCCTCCTACATGAGTCGGGCCCTGAATTACTTGTATCAGGTCCATGGCCATCATGGAAGCCATGAACTCTCGGGCTAACTCAGATGATCCTCCTAGGGATGGTAGGTTGAAGTCGCCCAAAACTATAAACTTGGGGAATTCAACCACCAGCCCCGAGAGGATATCGAGAAGCTCAGGCAGGGCCGTTGCTGTGCGACTAGGCGGAATGTATATCAGCAGTAAACCTAGCTGTGACCTAGGGCCACATCTTAGGAGGAGGGATTCACATCCGGCTATTTGGACGATGGTGGCCTCCTGAGGACAAAGAGTCTTTCTTATAAGTACTGCCACTCCCCGCCCCTACCCTGAGCCCGAGGTCAGTGAAGCACTCGGAAGTCTGGTGGGCAGAGATCAACCAGAGGCACGCCACCCTCTGGGCCCAACCAGGTCTCCGTAATGCAAGCCAGGTCTGTATGCTCACTTTCAATTAGATCGTGAATGAGAGGGGCCTTGTTGATTATGGACCTGGCATTCAAGTACACCAACCGGAGCTCAGGTGGCTGTTTATCTTTGCTCCCAGAGCCTTGGGAAGAAACCAGAGGGTTGGAGCGTCTCACCGCTTATAGATAGCAGTGACGTAATCTCAGATGTCGATAGGGTCCTCTGTCTTTACACCTGCTGCCATTCCCCAACATCGTAGGAATAGGTAATCCTATGATCTGTTCTGGAGCTCCGGAGGCAACCAGCCTTAGCTCCCCCTCCGTGTGATCAATCACAGATCTGGTCTGAATAATAGTTGTTGGAATTTCCCTTGTTTCCCTCCAATCATGAAAACCCACTCCCCTCCCTAACCTTATAACAAAATTAGCTAAAAAATTAACCAGGGGCCTCTTATTAGGTTTGTAACCGAGGCCCCTATCCCTGCCCAGCCATCTCTCAGGGTCCCAACAATTGGGCCCTTCATCAAGAGGCAGACTGAAAAGTGAGGCAGGTTGTAACCAGGAAGGGGGGGGTACCCCTAAGGGCGAATAAGGCTGTGTTGGAGTAGTTGAGACGAGTCATTGATATTAAAGTAGTAAGTTCGCAGGAGGTGTTCTGTTTGCTAAACAATAATCATGTCCGTGTAAGCCGTTATTTACAAATGGGGATAGATGTTAGTAAGATGTTAATTAAGATGGTAAAATATTTGATTAGGAACATGTCTTCGTCCAGTAATCTGCCGATCCGGCTCAGCTCTCACCTGAGCCAGTCCAGACAAGAGTCAATGACTGTCCTCTCACTTAGTCATGAGATCCAGCCTGGGATGGATCAGGGCAGCATTGCTGGGTAAATCTCCTCTGCTAGTCTCTCACACCAGCAGAGGGTTAGTAGCCAGTTAGTACTTAGGCTCATTACGGAATATCATATGTTCCAGAATATTACAGGGGGCCACAGGAATAGGAAAAAGTCAAAATATCCCAAATCCTGTTCTAGTTTCTAACCGGGATCAACCAGCCTCAAGTGTAAACTCATCTTGGGCAGTAACGCAGCAGAGATAATCATACTCATATACGTTGAACCCATCTCTAGGGCAGCGGGGACTCAATCATAGATGTTAAGTGTTCATATGGTAGATCTAAGGGTCCCCAGCTAACTTTTAACTTATTTCAAGGCTGCTGAAGCTGTTCCAGTTTCATAAGCAAGTCAGCGGGGATCGATTGAGACCGGTAACGGCGCCCAACAGCTGATTCAGGGCGCCAGTTGATCAGCGATAGATCATAAGACACCTGGCCAGATGGTAAATCTAAGCGTCCATAGGTAACTTTTAGCTGATTTCAGGGCTGACGAAGCTGTTCCAGTTCATATGTAGGTCAGCGGGGATCGATTCAGGCCGGTAACAGCGCCCAACAGCTGATTTTGGGTGCTTGCTGATCAGCGGAAGACCACAAGTCCTCCGGCCAGATGGTAAAATTTAAGGGTCCATAGGTAACTTTAGTTAATTTCAGGCTGCTGAAGTTGTTCCAGTCCCATATGTAAGTCAGCGGGGATCAATTCAGGCTGGTAACGGTGCCCAACAGCTGATTCCCACGCCAGCTGATCAGCGGCAAACCACAAGTCATTTAGACATTGCCGCCGTTGCCGCCGCCGCTGCTCTGCTCCGGAGGGGGTAGGCAAGGATCCACACCGCAAAACGGTGCTAGCCTGCTGTTTTTGCACTCCCCCTCTGAGTATGCACCTCGGCTGGCTCCCAGTGAGCCCCCCGGTCACCCATTGTATCGGCTTACCGCGGAGCTCAACAACCGCCGCCCATGGTCACCGCCATCTTAGGGAAAAAAATATTAACACAGATTTCTTAAATCAGGGCTTTTCAACCAGTGGTATGGGTACCACCTGTGGTACATTGGCACCTGGCAGATGGTACGCGACCATCCTAGAAAAGTGGTACTGGGGGAGGGGAATGAGCTGAACTGGTGGCAGCACTGCATAAGCCTGAGCAAGAGATGGCTGGAGCTGCAGGGCTGTCAGGGCTCAGTGGAAGCA
Organism: Vipera berus; assembly: GCF_964194415.1. NCBI lineage: Eukaryota > Metazoa > Chordata > Lepidosauria > Squamata > Viperidae > Vipera > Vipera berus. The sequence goes on from NC_138205.1 coordinate 22,531,308, forward strand.
CCAGGATCAGCGCCAGTCTCCATCTGCAGCTCGGCACTGATCCTGGTGCTTCTGAGCCCAGAAGAAGTGCCATTCAGCTGGAATGTTGCAGCATCTCCAGGGTCTTGTGATTTACCTTCAGATGCTTGGCAACTGAGTCATATTTATGATGGTCACAATGTCCCAGGGTCATGTGAAGTGACCAAAACCTGCTGCAACTACCCAGCAGACAGGGGGGAATAAAAACCAAACACCCCCCACCCCACCCCCGCTGCCAATCCTCAACAGAAATGCTCACAACAATGAAAACCTCGGACAGGAGGAAGAGCACCGCTGGGCGGGCAGGCAGGTGTCTTGCTTGGCTGTGGCTTGGGGGCACTCTTTTTGGTGCCATTGTAACTTCGAACAGACATTAAGCAAACTGTTGTAAGTTGAGAACTACCTGTACTTCATCACTTTTTTCCTTTTTTTTGTCATCAAATTTTTGACAACTTGCTATGCGACTGGTGATACTCAGATGTTGCCATATCCTAAAAGTGGTACAATGGGTGAAAAGGTTGAAAAGCCTTGCTAAAGAACACTCAGAACAGGGTTCCGGCACTTTTTTTTGCACACACACACACACACACAAACACACACCTGAAGGAAACTGTTTCCAGAGAGCCAAATTCTCCTCAGCATCACACCAAGGAGGCAGCCAGATTGCAGAGCACCAGAATGCATTGCAGTGACTGGCCTTCAGATGGCTCAAATCGAAGGAAACATGTTCCTTATGGGCTAATTAAAAAGTGGGAGGGTAAGAAGGGCTGAGCATGAACAGGTTGCCTAGCAACCTGCTTGAACAGTCTCCGTAACATTCAGCTCCCGGTGCAGAACGCCTTGCCTTTTTTTTTCTCTCCTTGAGTGGTCGAGTACTGATCATGGTCATCCAGAAACTTCTAGTGTTTGAAACCTACTATATGTTTTTTTTTAAAAAGAGGGAAAGTTCCTTATATGAGAAAAAAAAATAATTCAATACTGTATCCACATCTGACATGGTATGTTTTGGATTCTAGTATTATGAGGAATTGAATTAAATTGTCATTATTCGTGTGATCCATCCTTTTCATTTTCCAGTTCAAATACATTGTATAAGAGAGAGCAGAAACTATCATAAAGTTTTACCATGTCTGTAAAAGAGAAGAATGAAAAGAATGCTATGTTTTGTTTTGACTTTTTTGTTGTCGTTGTTTCTATCTAGAGTTACTAACAATGGAATAAATGTTTTTATTAAGCATCAGATATGAGAGTTATTATCATTTTAGAATATATCTGTTCTCTTGCTCTACTTCAGTAACAAAGGATTTCAACCAATAAAGAACATTTCTCCATATTTTGATAGCATAAATTGTTTAACTAAAAAGGATAGAAAGAAAGGCAAAAAGACCCACTTACAGTACAAGAAAAACTATGACATGAACTTCAGCTAAAAAGAATAAAAGCAGAAACAGTGTGCCCAAACTGATGAAGAAACAATTGTCTTGGATGAGCCATTTAAGAAAGACAATCCCCCCAATAAGTTTTGCAATGCATACAAAGAGCATCTTTTTATTTGTTCCTTTCCAACTATTGTTAGCAAAATTGAATGGGTATATGTCCTGAATATACATATCAAGGCTCAAATAGTTTTGTATTAAAATTATGCCAGTTTGACAGGTTGATATTATAAGATAATTAATTATGTACACTAAAGAATATTGATGCATATTCGTTAGTGTGTATTTAACATTATATATATATATATATATATATATATATATATATATATATATATATATATATATATATATATATATATATATATATATATATATATATATATATATATATATATGTATATATATGTATATATATATATATATATGTATATATATATATATATGTATGTATATATATATATATGTATGTATATATATATATATATATGTATATATATATATATATATATATATATATATATATATATATATATATATATATATATATATATATATATATATATATATATATATATATATATATATATATATATATATATATATATATATATATATATATATATATATATATATATATATATATATATATATATATATATATATATATATATATATATATATATATATAATGTTTGTTAAGCATTCAGAATACACTTGCTTAGTCCCAGACACGGAACAAATCTTATTTCCTGTTTTAGCCTAGCCCAAGGCCATCTACAGGCAGTAGCCACAGCAAAGGCAGCTCATATTTGTGTAATTTTTTTGGCTTGCTAACAAAGAATCTCCCTTTATTCTGTGTTAGCAAGCCGAAAAATTTACACACACACACACACACACACAGACACACACACATGTGACTGAAACTTAACATTAAGAAAACCAAGATCATGGCATCCGGCCCTCTCAATTCCTGGCAAATAGATGGGGAAGAAATGGAGGTAGTGACAGATTTTATTTTCCTGGGCTCCAAGATCACTGCAGATGGGGACTGTAGCCAAGAAATTAAAAGACGTTTGTTCCTCGGGAGGAAAGCCATGACAAATCTAGACAGCACACTAAAAAGCAGAGACATCACCCTGTCAACAAAAGTGTGTATAGTCAAGGCTATGGTCTTCCAAGTTGCAATGTATGGCAGTGAAAGCTGGACCATAAGAAAGGCTGGGCGCCAAAGAATTGAGGCCTTTGAACTATGGTGCTGGAGAAGACTCCTACGAGTCCCTTGGACTGCAAGTCGATCAAACCGGTCAGTCCTAGAGGAGATCAACCCTGACTGCCCTTTAGAAGGCCAGATCCTGAAGCTAAAACTCAAATACTTTGGCCACCTAATGAGAAGGAAGGACTCACTGGAAAAGAACCTAATTCTGGGCAAGATTGAGGGCAAGAGAAGAAGGGGACGACAGAGAATGAGGTGGCTGGATGGAGTCACTGAAGCAGTAGGTGTGAGCTTAAATGGACTCCAGAAGATGGTAGAGGACAGGAAGGCCTGGAGGAACATTGTCCATAGGGTCGCGATGGGTCGGACACGACTTCGCAACTAACAACAACAACAACAATAATCAACAAACTGAACTTCAAGGATGAGTTGAACATGCATCTTAGCTTAGAAAACTTTTACACTAAATGTTGTATAGGTAGACTAGCAGGGGAGTGGTTTCCCACTGACGGGAAATCCACGAGCCGGGGTTGGGTGTTGTTCCTTTGGGAGATTCCCGGCCGGGGGTTGGCTAGCATCTAGCGGCTGCTGGACATATATTGAGCCACCTGGACGGGGATCCCTAGTTGACTCCACGTGTACAGAATAAACACTACTATTGCCAAGCCTCGCTGTGTGTGTCTGTGTGTGCGTCGATCCAAACACAACAAGTGGCGACGAAGGTGGGATCACCAACAGAACAGTGAAGGAGGCGGCGGAAGCTAGCAACGCGCGAAGCGGGAAATTCGAATCACCGTCAACTGAAGTAGCCGATCACCGCGAACGAAAGAAGGAACATGGCACAAGTCGGATCTCTGAAGGAATTCGACCCGAACTACCCCGAAGACTGGGAAGAGTACGTCGGCCAGGTCGAGGGATTCATGCTCGTAAACGGCATAACCGATGACCGAAAAAAAGCAGCGGCACTCCTCACCATCAGCGGCACACCAGTTTACCAGGTCGCCGTAGGACTTTGCCAACCGTTGCCAGTGTCTAGCGTATCGTACGCTGATCTGCTGGCTAAGTTAAAGGTTCACTTCACCCCCAAGAGATCGGAGTTATACTGGAGGCGAATATTTGAGAAACGGAACCAGAAGCCTGGCAAGACGATAACGCAGTTCGTGGCTGCAGTCAGGGAAGCTGCCCTGCGCTGCAAGTATGATAATCTAGAGATCAGGATCCACGACAGGGTGGTCTTGGGGCTGCGAGACGAACAGTTACAAAATAGGATAATCGCGAAGCCCACAGGCAATCTGCAAGAAGTCCTGGACGAACTCCTTACTTACGAATCGACCGGAAGACGAGACCCCCCCCCACAACAGCATGGGCGCCGCAGCCGAAATCAATCTAGAAAGCCATGTGGACGGTGGGGAGGTGGATTACTAGTGGGAAGCCGACATCGATGAAATCGCCCGGAGGTTCGGGAAGATGTCGGCAAGGACCACCTGCTCAGACGGCACAGACCGCGCCAAAAGACAACAACCTCCGCCACAACAAAGATTCCAGAGGGACAATCAAAGCCGACTGCGAGACCCCGAAGCAAGATGCGGCAGCTGCGGAGGCAGCCACCCCGAGCAACCTGCCGATTCCGCAACGCTAAATGCAGAAATTGCGGGAAAACGGGCCACATTCAGGCAATCTGCCGCGGCAGACCCCGTGACAACCAGCTGCACGACATCGACGCGTGGGCCGCAGGTAAGGTAACCCCCAGACATAGTGGCAGAGAGACCCCCAGTCCTACGGCACGTTCCTCCAACTGCGGGGAGGGGGAGGGGGTCAACCATATACTGAACCCTAGGATCAACCACATACTGAGCCCCAAATTAAAAATAGAAGTCCTACTGCAAGGGATTCCCTGCAAGATGGAAGTAGACTCAGGGGCATCAGTATTGATTATTTCCAGCAGTACCCTGAAACATATCGAAGGCAGGAGCGGCCAAAGAATTCCCCTAAAACCAACCCGAATCCAATTAGCTGACTTCCAAAGGTCACCCATAAACATAAAAGGGAAAGCCACGGTCCTCGTTAGTTATAAGGGATTTAAGGGCCCCTTAGATCTCCTGGTCACCGAAGGCCAGAGAACCAGCCTAGTAGGCCTCAATTGGTTCAAGGCCCTAGGTATTTGGGTGGGGGGAATTAACGCAATACACCGCCGGACCCTCAAATCCATCTGCGATAATTTCGCAGACGTATTTGATGGGTCGTTAGGGAAATACAAGGGCCCCCCATTAACTTTAACTTGGATCCAGCAGTTAAACCCATAAGGCTTAAGGCCCGGAGGGTGCCATTCGCCCTGAAGCAAAAAATCGAGGCCGAGCTAGATAAACTAGTAGGCCAGGGCGTGCTGGAACCTGTAGAAGGAGGCCCCTGGGAGACACCAATCATCACTCCCCTCAAACCGAATGGGGATGTGAGGATTTGTGCCGATTATAAAGCCACCCTTAATTTAGCCATGAAAAAAACAAGCTTACCCGGTCCCGACGGTGAAGCAGGTCCTCACGACGATCCAGGACGGCGCCATCTTTGCCAAGCTTGACTTGGCGCAGGCGTATTTACAACTTACTGTTTCTAAGGAGGCCGCCGAGGCTCAAATGATAGTCAGCCACAAGGGGGTGTTCCGAGTTCACAGGTTGCAATTTGGAATAGCTGCAGCTCCAGGCATCTTCCATGAAGTGATGGAGAGGACCTTAAAGGGCATACCTGGTGTATGCCCTTACTTCGATGATGTCCTGATTGCTGGAAAAACTGAAGAAACCCTAGCTGACAGGCTTGAAAAGGTACTGGGGAAATTTAGAGACGCTGGGCTCAAGTTAAAAAGGGAAAAATGTTTTATAGGTGTAAAATCCACTGAATTTTTAGGGTACAGAATTGATGCTCAGGGCATACATCCCACAGAGGGAAAAATAAAAGCAATTAAATTAGCCCCAGAACCCAAAAACAAGGCAGAACTCCAAGCATTCTTAGGTCTCATAAATTTCTATCACTCATTCTTGCCACATAAAGCAGCTATAGCTGAACCCCTACACAGGCTGTTGGACAAAAAGACCCCGTGGCAGTGGCAAGAAAAACACAGAGTTTCCAAACACTGAAGGACATATTGTCCAGCAGATCCACTGTCACACATTTCATTGAGGACAAACCAATCTATCTGGCCTGTGATGCATCACCTTATGGGGTGGGAGCAGTAATAAGCCACATGGATGACCAGGGGCAACAGAGACCAATCGCATACTATTCCAGAACCCTAACCAAAGCTGAACGGAATTATGCGCAAATTGACCGGGAAGCACTAGCCATAGTGGCTGGTGTAAAAAAGTACCACGATTACCTTTACGGCAGGGACTTCACGATATTTACAGACCATAAACCCCTGTTAGGCCTGTTCACTACAGACAGACAGACACCCCAAATCATGTCCCCTAGGATGCTCAGATGGTCCATCTTTTTAGCAGCTTACACATTCACCATCAAACACAGGCCAGGGAAGGAGATGGGTCACGCTGATGCTCTAAGCAGACTGCCACTATTCGATACAGGGCCAGACCCAGCACCAGCAGGGCAAATCCTATCACTACAAGAACTGCCTGAATGCCCACTGACAGCTAGGGACATCGCCAAAGCCACCAGCAAGGACCACATACTCAGCAGGATAGCTGCATGGGTCCAGGGGGGGTGGCCCAACGAGAACCCAGACCCCAAATTCACACCTTACTTCAGGAGGAAGGACGAAATGTCGTCACACCACGGGTGCCTATTGTGGGGAAATAGAGTAGTCATACCAGAGGGACAAAGGAAGGCAGTCATTGTGGAACTGCATGAGGGGCACCCAGGGATCGTGCGCATGAAGGCCCTAGCCAGAAGTCATTTATGGTGGCCTGGGCTGGACAAGGCCATTGAGGAAAGAGTAGCAGGGTGCTACCAGTGTCAGAGGTCTAGGTCAGAACAAACACACAACCCAGTACACAAGTGGGAGGTGGCTCGCAACCCATGGTCCCGCATACATATAGATTTTGCGGGACCATTCCAAGGCCAGACATTCTTGGTCGTGGTAGATAGTTATTCCCGGTGGTTGGAGGTTGTGCCTGTAAAGTCCATGACATCCGCCAAAACCATACAGGTCTTGCGGGGACTCTTTGCCACCCACGGGTTACCCGATGTATTGGTCTTCTGTGTAATTCACGTCTAATGAATTTCAGGATTTCCTCAAGGCCAACTGGATTAAGCATGCGACGTCGGCCCCCTTCCACCCCTCCTCCAACGGATTGGCTGAGAGGAACGTCAGGACTACCAAGGAAGCACTGAAAAGGATCATCCAGGGGGATTGGCACCAGAGACTGGCCCAGTTCTTGTTGGCTCAACACACCACACCCTGCACGGCTACGGGAAAAAGCCCAGCAGAAATGAGGTGGGGCAGAAGGTTGACAACTAAATTAGACAGACTCCACCCGGACAGGCTACCCGTGGAACCTGAACAGGACTGCACAACCAGGTCTCTGAACATCGGGGACTTAGTGTGGGACAGGAACTATGGGCAAGGGGATAAGTGGACACAAGGGGTAGTCATTGACAAAACGGGGCCTCTATCCTACATCATAGAGGGGGAAGGGGAACGGCTGATCAGGAGGCACATTGATCAACTGAGGAAAAGGTCTCCTGAGTTCTCGCAGGTGGCGAATGGCGGGGACGCCCTAACACACGACAACAACAATAGACGGGACTGGGGGTTTATCGCACCATCAGGCGGGGGCCCAGAAACACAACCCATAGAGGCGGAACCATCTCCTCAGGGGAACACGGCCCCACAGTCAACGGCACTCATAGTAACACAACAACCCACAGGTTCTCCACCAACAGAGACACCCCTACAGACAGCAAGGCCTGACGGGGAAACCAACAACAGAGCAGACAGTCCAACGGGGAGATACCCTGCCAGGGTTCACAAGCCACCAACTTACTTAAAGGACTATGTCAGATAATAACTCTCATCTGGGGGGGAAGGGGTGTTGTATAGGTAGACTAGCAGGGGAGTGGTTTCCCACTGGCGTTGGGTGTTCCTTTGGCGGGAGATTCCCGGCCGGGGGTTGGCTAGCATCCAGCGGCTGCTGGACATATATTGAGCCACCTGGACGGGGATCCCTAGTTGACTCCACGTGTACAGAATAAACACTACTATTGCCAAGCCTCGCTGTGTGTGTCTGTGTGTGCGTCGATCCGAACACAACACTAAAGGTAAAAATTGGGCTTCTTTGAATACATGGAAAAGTTGTAGAGCTGAGCCTGCTTATCTGCACAGTGGTATTGAAAATAATAAGTCAGTATTTAAGCACTTTGACTTGTTCTATCAAATGATGTTTTTGTTACTACAAATGTAACATTAAACTTTTAGCAATCAACATCATCTTGATTTTCAGGTAGTAGATCTTAAGCTTTATTCTTAACAGTACTCAGAAAACATATGAAATGTTTGCTTCAGGCCATTCTGCACATATAAATGTAAAGCAGCATCTGCACAAAGGGGGTATGGAACACTTTCTATATACCAGTGCTGAAAAATAGAAACTGAATCGTTGAATTGAGCTATAAAAAGATTGAAAATAAGAGATGCGAAAAATGCACCCTTCTATAAATCCAGAATATTACCTATGAACTTTCATTCAATTTCGCTCAAACCTTTCTTAAGGTACTGAAAATCTTCTGTCGTGCTGAGGACTGCCAGATGTGATCCTCAGAGGAAAGCTCCAATCACAGAGGTGCAGATGAATCTCTGCTCTTGGAATGGTAACCATCAGCTTGATGCCTATTAGGTTCCTTTGTGCTGCTACACTTATTAATGTTTTTCACATAGGGTATAAATTATATCCCAAAGCAAGCCAAGGTTTTTCTAAATCATTTGGTGGTGGTGATGCTTCATGTTTATTTTTTGGTCAAAGCTATTTCTCCCATTTTAACTACCTACTCATTAAATAAAATATATAACTTTGTTTAAAGGATTCATATGACTACTAATCTCAGAATGGTGACTCTGAGCAGCTTACATTGATTTAAAGAGTAATACATATAAAGCAAAATGTTTTCTATGGGTTCAGTGGATATAAGGCCTGAAATAAATTTCTGATGTCACACAGTTCTAGGGAAAATAGGGGTAGTATAAAAATTTGCTTAATACTATTTTCAGCTATAAGAGAAGACAGAAAGAAAAACATAGCTATTTTACAGTAGTTGCGATAAATAGACCGAAATTTTGAAGATTTCCTGCTGTAATCAAGAGAAAGGGATTTACAAGATGTAGTATTGGCATGCATAGGCAGCCGAGAAATTTCCAAATTTCACCCTGGTTTAACAAGCAAGTAAAGAAGAGAAACCAGTTCTTGCTATTAATATATCTCACATCCAGAAAGGAAGGTTTTAAATCGGATTATTAAGAATTTTTTAAAAACAAGTTTTATTAGTTTTTCAATTTACAACCTACATGTTTAGAAAGCATCATGATACATGGGTAGTCATCAACTGAGTAACGGTATTTTCAATACATAGTTTGGGTTACCTTATCATAACATCCTTCTCTATTTCCCTCAACATTCAATACAATGTATTTAAACTAACAAATTTCTAGGAATAGCATGGTCAATTAGAGAAAATTTTATCAATCCAATTTCAATAGGGTATAAAGGTAAAGGTAAAGGTTCCCCCGCACATGCGTGCTAGTCGTTTCCGACTCTAGGGGCCGGTGCTCATCTCCGTTTCAAAGCCGAAGAGCCAGCGCTTGTCTGAGGACATCTCCGTGGTCATGTGGCTGGCATGACTAGACGCCAAAGGCGCACGGAACGCTGTTACCTTCCCACCGTAGTGGTCCCTATTTTTCTACTTGCATTTTTTTTTAAATTAAAAAGTTTAACATACAATTTTTCCCTTTAAAAAAAACCCCCCTCCCCCCTTCTCCCTCCCCCCCTTCCTCTCCCCCCTCCCCCCTCCCCCCCGACTTCCCAGAGCTAAATACAAGGTATATATAAAAAAAACAATCATAAACAACCATATACTAACAACCATAAACTCTAAAATCTATCACTCTCTAGCTTATATAGGATAATACAAACCTTAGTAATATTAAATATATATAAATATATATAAAAAAGCAATATAAAAAAAATAAAGAAAGAAGACTTATTCAAATATAAAACTTCTTAACCCTATACTTATTCTGAGTAAACTCAAGCCATTTTCTCCCTTCCATAATATAGCGTTCCTGCAAGTAATCTTTCAAATAGGCCGAAATCTTCACCATTTCAACCAGGTCGGAAACCTTTAAAATCCACTCTTCTATGGTCGGCAGTTCCTCTTTCCAGTACTATCCTATCAAAAGTCTTGCTGCCGTAATTAAATTCAACATCAACTTAGTATATTCCATCAGACTTTTATCCAAAAAGCCTTAACCTTTTTACAAGTCTACCATATATGAAAATATAAAAATATATTACGTCTTTATCACCGCACCTCCAACATTTAGGCTAATAAGTCAGATACATGCTTGGCTTTTTAAAATCTAAATACCATCTATAAAACATTTTGTAAAAATTCTCTCTTAGATTTCAAACTTATATAAATTTTACATTCCTCACCCAAATCTTTTCCCACCTCCCACTACTTGGCTGTAAGTACGTTGTGAAAGTTCCATAGACTTCTGCTGATCTTGTTCTTTTATCTTTTTTGATCGTTTTAAAGCAGCACGCGTCACCCTCTGTTCTCTGGGATCATCCAAATGTGTTATAACTTTATCTCCTCCAACACCATTCTCCTCTGTCTGTCCATCTTCAGCCTCTTGATATTCTCCTTCTCCAGATCCCTTTGCAGCTTCCAGAAGTGTTAATGGGGTTGCTTTTAAAACATTATTGTAAAAATCACGCGCTTGCATCACAGTAACCAGACGGTACCTCTTACCTTCATGCATCACCATCAACCCAGCTGGAATCTCCCATCTGAACCTTATATCTCGTTGCTTGAGCTCTTGCACAAGAAATGTAAAATCCTTCCTTCTCCTTAAAATCTTTGGAGGAATTTCTTTTAGAACCAGAACTTCTTGATCAGCAATCACGACTTTAGTATCATAGGCAGCTTGTATAACTTCATCTCTAATTTCCCTTTTTGCAAAATAAACCACCACGTCTCTAGGCAGCTTTCTCTGTCTAGCAATCCATGAGTTCACACGATACACTTTATCCATGCCTCCTTTTATTTCAGATGCTGGCTGATTCAATACCACTTCAAGAGCCTCAGAAACCAGCTGCTTTAGATCTTCCTTAATATTCTCCTTTAGACCTCTGATTCTAATGGCAAACTGCATCTGGAAATATTGAGCAAGACTCAATTCTCTATCCATTTTGTCTCTTAAATCTTCATTCTCCAATACTTTTGCTTCTAATATGGCATTCTTTTGAGTCAAATCTTTAACTTTTTCATCCAAATCTTCCACACATTCAGCCACTTTATACACTGAAGACAAAATGTCTACCTTCATCACGCTGAACTTCTGCTCCATCCTCTCTTCTATTCTCTCCTCCAGTTTCTCCAATTTCTCCTCCATCTGTGCAAATTTATCACCCATTGATTGATTAATTGATTCCAAAAGTTTATCCAGAGCATCTCGTAAGTCCTTCGATGTCACTACATCAGGAGGATATAATGCCTGCAATGATGATTGTTGCACCGGGGAAGTTCCAGCACTCCTAAGAGTTTTAGGGGGAGGTTTAGCCGCCATCTTTTACTTTCAATTGTGACGCACTTTCACTTAGAGTTTAAAAAGTCCATCAAGCTCGAGAGTAGAATAAAATAATCCTCTTCACCTTTTCCTCTTGTACCGCTCTGCCTGCTCTTTTTATTCCATAGTCTTTCCTTCAGGCAGGGGTGGTCGCAGACACCTGGCTCTGCTCCATAAAGTCAGGAGCAGAGGCGCTGGCCAGCTGGGAGCGACCCAGGCTACGGGGGAGTTCGATCCTTCGGCCGCCCAAGCTGCAAGCTCAGGCGGCCCCGGAGAACTCAACCCCTACCTGGGGCCTCACCCCCTCCTCTTCTCCCGAGGAGGGGGCTTCAAATTCGCCCGAACAGCTGATCGGCGCTGTTTCGGGCGAAAAAAAACTCAGCTGAGCCGCGGGCAGCCCGGGAAGGCTGTCTCCGTCGCCGCGGAGCCACCGGAAGTCTCTCTACTCTACTTGCATTTTTACATGCTTTCGAACTGCTAGGTTGGCAGAAGCTGGGACGAGTAACAGGCGCTCACTCTGTTACGCGGAACTCGGGATTCGACCCGCCAAACTGCCGACCTTCCGATCGAAAAGCTCAGCGTCCTAACCCACTGAGCCACCGCGTCCCTTATATCCTAATATTAAATTTTATCTAATATTGATGTTAATTATGGTATTCAAGTTTAACTTTTAACATCCCAAGTAGTATTCACAACCCAAAGTTCCCTTATCTTATTACACCAAAGATTGTATCATCTAACATACACCAATAGTTAAATAGCTAGCTTCTGTCTAATAAATTGTTTATTTCATATCCTAATACATCACAGGTTACCAATTGGAGAGTCTATATTTATCAATCTACTTCTACTTATACATAACCAAAATTTTAACATCAAACATAGGATCCATAAGCCAGATTTCCATTATATCAATATAAAAATTTATAGTATTTGGAATAAGCTTAATAAATACTTAAACACATTTTAATTCTATCTCAGGAATATTTTCTATTTCAGGTCCTAATAAGTCACTAATTACTAACAAAATGACGTACAATAATTCTCTAGGAATTCATTTTTTAAATCTAACTCAAAGTTTCTTTTTTTACCAGTCGGGTTTCCAGACCCAGGGCTTTAAATTGCCAAGTAGGTCTTCATTTACTCGCATGCATATTATTTGCACCAAAGGAGGCCATTCAACCATCAGCAATTTACAAAGGTTGAACCATTTATAGTCATTATATTATTGCCATGTTAATTCCACTTTCTGTCCTTATCATCATGGGGGATTGGAATGCTAAAGTAGGAAGCCAAAAGATAACCGGAATAACAGGCAAGTTTGGCCTTGGAATACAAAATGAAGCAGGGCACAGGCTGATAGAATTTTGTCAAGAGAATACGATGGTCATAGCAAACACTCTTTTCCAACAACACAAGAGACATCTCTACACATGGACATCACCAGACGCTAAACACAGAAATCAGATTGACTATATGCTTTGCAGCCAAAGATGGAGAAGCTCTATACAGTCAGTAAAAACAAGATCAGGAGCTGACTGTGGCTCAGACCATGAGCTTCTCATTGCAAAGTTTAGGCTTAAACTAAAGAAACTAGGGAAAAGTGCTAGGCCAGTCAGGTATGAATTAAATCATATCCCTGTTTAATATACAGTAGAGGTGACAAATAGATTTAAGGAATTAGATCTGATAGAGTGCCTGAAGAACTATGGACAGAGGTTCTCAACATTGTACAACAGGTAGCAACCAAAAGCATCCCAAAGAAAAAGAAATGCAAGAAAGCAAAATGGCTGTCTGAGGAAGCTTTGCAAATAGCTGAGGAAAGGAGGGAAGTGAAAGGCAAGGGAAAAAAAGAAAGATACGCCCAATTGAATGCAGAATTCCAGAGAATAGCTAGAGGAGATAAGAATGCCTTCTTAAATGAACAGTGCAAAGAAATAAAAGAAAACAATAGAATAGGGAGGACCAGAGATCTTTTCAAGAAAATTGGAGAGATGAAGGGAACATTTAATGCAAAAATGGGCATGATAAAGGACCAAAACAGCAGGGACCTAACAGAGGCAGAAGAGATTAAGAAGAGGTGGCAAAATTACACAGAAGAATTATACAAGAATGAGCTTAATGTCCCTGATAATCACAATGAGGTGGTCACTGACCTCGAGCCAGACATCCTAGAATGTGAAGTGAAGTGGGCCTTAGAAAAGTTGAGCAACAACAAAGCTAGTAGAGGTGACAGTATTCCAGCTGAGCTATTCAAAATCTTAAAAGACGATGCAGTAAAAGTGCTACACTCAATTTGCCAGCAAATTTGGAAAACTCATCAGTGGCCAGAGGATTGGAAAAGATCAGTTTACATTCCAATTCCAAAGAAAGGCAGTGCCAAAGAATGTTCAAACTATCGCACCATTGCACTCATTTCTCATGCTAGTAAAGTTATGCTTAAAATCCTACAAGCTAGACTCCATCAGTATGTGGATCGAGAACTACCAGAAGTGCAGGCAGGATTTCGAAGAGGCAGAGGAACTAGAGATCAAATTGCCAACATACGCTGGATCATGGAGAAAGCTAGAGAGTTCCAGAAAAACATCTACTTCTGCTTCATTGACTATGCTAAAGCCTTTGATTGTGTGGATCATAACAAACTGTGGCAAGTTCTTAAAGAGATGGGAGTACCAGACCATCTTATTTGTCTCTTGAGAAACCTATATGCGGGCCAAGAAGCAACAGTGAGAACTGGACTCGGAACCACTGTTTGGTTCAAAATTGGGAAAGGAGTCCGGCAAGGCTGTATACTGTCACCCTGCCTATTTAACTTATATGCAGAGCACATCATGAAAAAGGCAGGGCTAGACGAATCAAAAGTTGGAATTAAGATTGCCGGAAGAAATATCAAGAACCTAAGATATGCAGATGATACCACTCTAATGGCAGAAAGTGAAGAAGAACTAAAGAGCCTCTTGTTACGGGTGAAGAAGGAGAGTGCAAAAGTTGGGTTGAAACTTAACATTAAGAAAACCAAGATCATGGCATCTGGCCCTCTCAATTCCTGGCAAATAGATGGGGAAGAAATGGAGGTAGTGACAGATTTTATTTTCCTGGACTCCAAGATCACTGCAGATGGGGACTGTAGCCAAGAAATTAAAAGACGCTTGCTCCTTGGGAGGAAAGCCATGGCAAATGTAGACAGCACACTAAAAAGCAGAGACATCACCCTGTCAACAAAAGTGTGTATAGTCAAGGCTATGGTCTTCCCAGCTGCAATGTATGGCAGTGAAAGCTGGACCATAAAAAAGGCTGAGTGCCAAAGAATTGAGGCCTTTGAACTGTGGTGCTGGAGAAGACTCCTGCGAGTCCCTTGGACAGCAATGTGATCAAACCGGTCAGTCCTAGATGAGATCAACCCTGACTGCTCTTTAGAAGGCCAGATCCTGAACCTAAAACTGAACCTAATGAGAAGGAAGGACTCACTGGAGAAGAGCCTTATTTGGGGAAAGATTGAGGGCAATAGAAGAAGGGGACGACAGAGAATGAGGTGGCTGGATGGAGTCATTTAATCAGTAGGCGTGAGCTTAAATGAACTCCAGAAGATGATAGAGGACAGGAAGGCTTGGAGGAACATTGTCCATAGGGTCACGATAGGTCGGACATGACTTCGCAGCTAACAGCAACAGCAACAACATATGTATATGTGTATGTGTGCGTGTGGATGTATGTGTATGACGACTAAGGAGTCAGAAATGCATCTCAGTTTCCCTTTAATTCTTTGTTAGTAATTTACACACACACACATATATATATATATATGTAAATTACTAACAAAGAATTAAGGGAGACTGAAATGCATTTCAAACTTATTAGTTTTCATCAGTCAGCCATACCCTTCTGAGATTCGAACCTGGGCTGATTGCACTTTAGGCAGTTGTTTTTACCTCTTGAGCCACAGGATCTCTCTCGCTTTGTTAGCTTCTGCAAGGGAAGATATGTGTCAAATACTTGTTAACTATTTAGATTACCTTGCTAGGCCCCAAACATGGGGCAAATCTTTATTTCCTGTTTCAGCCTATCTTGAAGGCCATCGAACAGGCAGTAGTCACACCGGACAGCTCATATATTTATGTAAATTACTAACAAAGAATTAAGGGAGACTGAAATGCATTTCAAACTTATTAGTTTTCATCAGTCAACCATACCCTTCTGAGATTCGAACCTGGGCTGATTGCACTTTAGGCAGTTTTTTTTTAACCTCTTGAGCCACAGGATCTCTCTCGCTTTGTTAGCTTCTGCAAGGGAAGATATGTGTCAAATACTTGTTAACTATTTAGATTACCTTGCTAGGCCCCAAACATGGGGCAAATCTTTATTTCCTGTTTCAGCCTATCTTGAAGGCCATGGAACAGGCAGTAGTCACACCGGACAGCTCATATATTTATGTAAATTACTAACAAAGAATTAAGGGAGACTGATTCTGTGTGGCAGAAATGATAATATTATTCTAAAATTGCCCTGTCTGAACTATGAACACAAATACTGACTTTCAGAACTTTATTGTGGAACTATTTTCCTGTAGAAGAAACATACACTATTGCCTGATATGATGGAACACTTTGGATTATAAATCTTGATTGTTAAACAATATTTAATTGTTCTTTTTTTCTTCCTGGACAGAAAGCATATTTTTCTCATTGGACAGAAAAAATTGAATTTTACTTACATCTGCTTAGGGAGGTTTAAGAATGGCTAGTTGGTTGGATAAATTTATAAACGCTACTTACAAAAAATGAAATGGATGTTCCATACTTAGCTCTAAATTGTAAAAGGCCACCCTTAACATCTCCAGAAGCCTCAGTTTGCCATATCACCAAGAAAATACTGATGATCCACAGAAACAAATTCTCTCCATGTTGAAATTAATACAAGAAACAATTGCTTTAGGTCCTGATGAGATTAAAAATAACACAAAGGAGATAAAAGAACAATTTTCTAATTTAAATCTACAAACTCAGAAAATAATTACAGAGAAGGAACCAGCAACCCAGAAAATTGATGGAAAACTAGAGAATGCTCACACAAACATTGAGGATCTAAAGGAAGAAACTAACAACCAGAGTCAGATAAATGAAGACTTAGAAGACACAATGATAATATTGGAAATGTAAAAGACATTTTACAAACCAAGCTTTCAGAACATACTGGGTGATAAAGAAGGAGAGCTGATGGAATGGAAGATGAAGCCATTAACAGAACTGTGGGGAACTGGAGAAGGAGGGAGGCTGTTTAATGAATATCAACGGACTAGCTCTTCCAAAAATACTTTAACTAAATTGTTTCTCTTGTTTCAAATAATATACACAAAAATAGAGGAATAATTATTTGATAATACAAATGCACTGACTTGGAAAGTTAGTTGGCAAAGGAAGAAAACTAGAGTAAGACTGAAGGAAAAAGAAGCTTTGACCTATTAGAGGGGATGTTATATTACCAATTAGATATTTGAATGTGGTTAAGAATACATTGCTACAAATAGAAGTACTATTATATCTAGATATATAGGATTTGTAATCAGAATATCATATCTTGGTATGAAAAGGGAAATAAGAATATGCTAAGAACTTTCAATAAGGGAAGCTTTTGGTTACTCAAATATAACTTGTTCTGAAATTATAAATGATTGGCTATTTTGAACATGGATGGGGAATTATTATTATTATTATTATTATTATTATTATTATTATTATTATGCGGCAATATCGGTGTGAATAACGGATTGGATACACTTAAGGAACAGAAGACTACTAGCAATAGAAGGCCATGACTTGCAAATTGGGTGGCATGCTACAATGTGGGACAGAGAATATAAGTCTCATCAGTACTTCCAGAATCATCATATTAGACGGGCACTATTAGACGTGTGGATAAAATTTTAAAAAAATAATTATATAGAAATCCCCAATTGGCTATCCATATTAGAGATTTTCATGCACCCCAAATTCATAAATTTAGGAAGAGTAATCACATATAAAGATCTCTTAGACGAAAATGGAGACCTGAAAATAAGAAAAAGACTATTAGAAGAAGGTATAGAGTTGGAATGGTGGGCATACTTACAAATACATTCACGATACAGAAAAGACAAAAAAGAACCAGGGATAAAATTAGAGCATACACAATTAGATAAAATCCTTCTAGGAACAGAAGACCAAATGATAAAAATGATATATCAATATCTATTAGAACAGGATTTGTTAGAAGAACAGGTAAAAGAAACAATGTTAACCTGGAATAAAAATTTTGGTTACAGTATTGACCTAGATAATTGACAATCACTAACGCTAGCCACCTCCTATAAAGAGAATCTGTACAAGATGTTTCATAGATGGCACCTTCCCCCTACAAGGTTAGCAAAAATAGATAAAAAAATCTCACCGACTTGCTGGAAATGCAGAAGGCTTCCAGGGACATACTATCATATGTGGTGGGAATGTTCAAAAGCACAAAATTTTTGACAGCAGATTAAAATTGGTTGGAAGAAATATTATTACAAAAAATGGATTTAAAACCAGAAACCTTCTTATTAGGGATTATTAATGATAAACTCAGCAAAGCATCTTTCTATTTATTATTCCATATTTTAACCACAGCAAGATTGGCATATACCCAAAAATGGAAAAGAAAGGAAACACCCACTGAAGAAGAAATAATAGATAAAATTTTATCCTGCGCCGAAATGGACAGGTTAACCCTAGAGATTAAAAACAAGACTGAAATAGAGTATTATGAAATTTGGAAAAATTTGTACAGCCGGTTAGAGATAAGGAGGATCGCTGAGATGACTATTGTTTGATTAGTTGATAACGCAAGGACTTCTTATTAGCACCTATATCAGGACACATCTGAAAGATATGTAAATATAGTGCTGATGACTGAAAGACAGTTTACCAAAAAATTTACAGATGTTATATGTACAGTTTGTTATACTCTGTCCTGTCATAGAATGTATTTTAAGTTTTTTTTTCTTTCTGTAAGATAAGGTAATACTAATAGTAGTGTTGTAGCCAGGGAAGTTGAATCATGTCCACTTTTGTTTTTAAATGTACATTTAATAAAATTTTCTAGTAAAATAAAATAAAAAGAATTGTATTTGCTTAGTGTGGAAAAATGTCTACTACTAGAAGAAGAGAGGATGTACTGAAGGGTGTAATATTGGATTTAGTTTGAAGAAGCTTACATGTCCCACGGAATCACTAATGGTCTCAGTCATCATGTTGTTTATTAGGCACTTGATTGAAAAAATAGAAAATTAATAAAATATTTATAAAAAACAATATTGCAATTCTTCCCCAACCTTGTCAGTTTTCAATGATTAGAATGACAACAGTCAAAACTATAGACTCAGAACTTCAGACATTAACATCTAAAAACATTTAAGACTGCCAAACTAAAAGACTTTTATGCATCAACATGTCTTCTGTAGCCCCAAATTATATTCCTATAATTTATGTATCTGTTTCTTGAGACAAAACATTTTAGACCCAATTGTCCCTTGTTAGGCCTGGAAAGGTTCTGTTCATTTGTGATAAACAAATTAAGTATCAGGATTTCCCAAATGTAAAGTGATTATTATGAGTTAATCACTTATTAATCCTGCTGTTTGTCAAATTCTCCTGTGCTGTTTCATTATACCTTAACAAAAGGACTATACGATTTAGCAAAGCTAAAGATTGAAGACAAAAATTATATTCTTTTGTGGTCTCAGGTTTCCTACTTTATATATTCCAGTTAAATAACTTGAAAAACTTGAGATGCCTATTCATCCAAATTATTTTAATCATGATTATAATTAAAACTTAAAAAAGAAGTCTGATTTAGATTATTTGTATTTGTACTCAAAATGATGGTAATATTGATGCTGATACTTTCTCAAATAGCTTGCCATGCTCATGTACTCAGATATTATGTCTGTGATCCACAACCTCCAGTTCATAAGTATTATAAGCTTGGAGATCTCATCATTGGTGCTGTTGTTTCTCTGACTTTTATTGTTTCTGATTCCCTGACTTTTGATGTAAAACCTCCACCAGTGGTATACCAAGATCTTAGGTAAGGATTCTCCTTTCCCCCCTTTAAATCTACAGCTTAAGATGGATACAGCAGTCTGCTGCCTGCTTATAAATAAGTAAGCTGCTATAGAAAATATTGAGTTAGTAGTAAATTAGTTGCTTAATTTTAAATATCTTTAAATGTTAGTTCCTTAGCAAGTTTTCTGTCATTCCACTCCCACTTCTCCTATGCACTGACCTATTCTATTTTCATTGCCATCAAATCATATGTATATTTGTCCTAGGGATAATTATTTTCATTGTGTATCCCATCAAACACTGTAGATTTTCATTGTACGTGATCAGAAATAGAGATCTTTCTAAGTCATCCAGTCATTTTGCTATCATAATCAGTTGATTCCAAGATTTCTTGTAAAGAAAGCATCAATTAGCAGTAATTTTGATCTCACCCTATTTATAAATCTTTTTCCTCTTCCATTCAATTGTGTCCACTCTTCAGAAACTGTTTGGACACATTCCTATAGTTTTCTTGGTATTTTTTTCCAGAAGTGGTTTGCCATTGCCTCCTTTTTGGGGATGAGCGGGTGTGACTAGTCCAAGGTCACCCAGTTGGCTTTTTTACCGAAGGCAGAACTAAAATTCACAGACTAGAACTCATGGTTATGGTTTCAAGCCTGGTTAATCACTGTAACAAACTGGCTTTCCATTTAGAACTGACATGTTCTGGTTTTTCCACCTTTGAACAATACATATCAGCACTTTAACCTTCTGGGAAGAAAGACTTTCTCTGAAACAAACACACCAATACAACGTGGGTCATGAACCTTCCTTTTAAAAAAGTAACATATATTATCTTTTGGCCAAAAATTGATAAGATAGCCATGCAGTGTTTGGAGCTCCTCCTTTCAATTTCTATTAAATGAACTCTTTATTTTTGACCCTAATACCTTTGGCTGATATTATTACTACATAGATATGTAATTCTCAATATGCATTTGAATTGGATAATTACATTGTTTTATACATTACAATCTAGAATAAAAGACAGTAGGAATTCATAGGAAATACTCTACTTATAATTAAAACTTACATTGACAAAGTTTATCTGTTATGAATACATAACTCTCAGAGTAAGGTTTATTTCAATAATAACAATAACAATAACAAAAACAATAATAATAATAATAATGTGAAATATTTAGAAATAAGTGGGTTATAATCTACCCTTCTGATGCATAATGCAACTCTTGTTCTAGCATCCTGACTAAGCATTATCAGCACATTCTGGCTTTGACATTTGCAGTAAAGGAAATAAATGAAAATTTCCAGTTGCTACCTAATTTTTCCTTGGGTTTCCACATCTATGACAGCTATTTCAATGCAAAGAGAACATATCGTGCCACGATACAGCTAATGTCTACATCATATAGATTCATTCCCAATTATAAATGTGGTATCCAAAATAACTTAATAGTAGTTATTGGAGGACTTGATGCTCAAACTTCCTTTCATATAGCAAATATTTTGGATATCTATAAAATTCCACAGGTAAGATAATGATTTTTTTCTTACACTGTAATATATTGGAATTAGGTTTCATTTTGTTCTTAATTTATTTATATTAAGATTATTTTTCATAGAATAAAAGACGTAGAACAAATCAGAAGGAAGGAAGGAAGGAAGGAAGGAAGGAAGGAAGGAAGGAAGGAAGGAAGGAAGGAAGGAAGGAAGGAAAGGACAATCTTATAGTCCCTCATCCCGCTTAGATATTATACAATATCATTAGCTTTATATAGGTTTCATTTCATTCTCATCTTTTCTTATTGGAATTTTCTATTCATAGAGACTGAAATACGTGGCTCAGGAATAATCAGGCAGGTCTTAAATTTTATGTAGATAAAACACAAATGTATTCATTTATTTATAAATAAACATTTTAAATAAACATTTTAAAATAAAACTACTTGAAGAACTATTCTAGCTTGAAAAATAATTGGTTGAAGGAAACTAGTATCGGATAGAAAGTATTTAATCCTCTGGAAATCCACATATCGTACTCAATTACTAGAAGAATGATAAGATCTCTTCCAAATCAAGCTCAATTCCTGATGACCGTACGAATTTACCTGTGTAATTTTCATATAAATTCAAATAAAGAAATGGTTTGTTTTCTCTCTATAAATGGCTGCTCATTTCTCAGTTCTAGTACACAACCCTGGGAATCCTAATAGCTTTTATCACTGCATTAACTAAACTGATTCCTACTTTTGTATTAGAGCAGAGGTCCCCAATCTTTGGGGCACTAGGGACCGGTTCCATGGAAAGACGTTTTCCCATGGACTGGAGAGTGCAAGGTTTTGTGTGCTGCCTGCATCCCTTGGATGGAGCTTTGCTTCTTTGTGTGGACCAGTTTATGGCATACTGTAGCCCGGGACTGGTCCATGGACTGGGGTTGGGGACCTCTATTTTAGAGAATAGCAAACATTGATTAGATTATCCCCCCTACCTTGACTTTTGAGTTAATATATTGTTACAAATTTAGATATGGCAGGATAACTAAGATTCTACACTGCCAAATTTCTATCAGGATTCCTCCAGTAAAAAAAAAATCAGAATGGAGGAGAAAGAAATGTGAATTATGTGTTCCTCTGAATATATTCCAATAAAGGGAATAAAACAATACGTTAGGCTCATTTATCTTCCTTTTCCTTAGAATCAACAAAAAGAGAAACATTTTACAGTCTTCCCTCTTATAAATATGGTTTTTAGGCAATAGCATAACTCAATGTGTTATCACAAGATCTTAAATCTAGAATTCATTGTCTGACAGGCAATTTAATATTCATCTATCCCTTTCATCATGTAGAAGTAACATTTTCAGCAGGTTATACTGTATAGATCCCATGGGGAACAATTGCTAGTTGGGAGAATATGGAGAGTTGGTTGCACCTACTAAACTTCATTTTTTCATGCCTTGATCCAAGGTATTCCTCTTAGGATCACTTACAACCTGGAAATTATCCATTAAACATTATTTTTGTTGGCAGATGTAAAGGTTTCCATAATCAATTTTATGGTGGTTCAGACTGACATTGTGAAATGGGAGATCTTTGGTTGAAGAAATGGGTTTAAGGAAAATTATTCATGTTTTAGACTAGGATGAGGAACATCAGAAGAGCAGAGTTGGAAAGGACCTTGGAGATCTAGTCTCAACTGCTGCTCAAGCAGGAGACCTTTAGTATTTCAAATAAGTGATTGTCCAATCTTTTCTTTAAAACCTCCAGTGATCGAAACCCACAACTTCTCAAGGCAAGCTGTTCCACTGATTAATAGTGCAAAATTTTGCCTTATTTTTCTCAGGAAATTCCTATTCTCAGGAAATTTCTCTTTAGTTCTAGCTTGGTTATCTCCTTGATTAGTTTCCATCCATTGCTTCTTATTCTGTCTTTAGGTGCTTTGGAGAATAGGTTGACCCCCTTGTTTTTGTGGCAGCCCCTTAGATAATGGAACACTGCTATTGTGATAGAAATTTTCACAAGATCTTAGAGTGAGGTTAGAGCATCTGATGGGATTGAAGAGGCAAACAGAATGAAGATGACAGAATGAATTCTACACCATATCACATCACTGCAAAACAGACTTCCCAATCTCACTCCTTGTATGTGAAATCAAAATTCTCAGAATTGTATTTAGAAACGTTGAAGATGGTTGCTCTCCAAAGAGTTCAGACTGACATCAGATTGGGACTGACTGCTACCATACACAAGTATATATGCATTTTGTGTTTGTGCATGAACATGTGAAGCAGTATGCCTGAGATGTGGTCAAGTAGAGCAAATTATTTCATATTATTTTCTTTTGGATTGATTTAAGTATATTTAGACAGGAGTGCAAGTAATGTTTTATAGAATGTTCTTTTACATATAATCCTTCTGAATTTGTATCATAACTTATTTCTGGAAGCTAGCAATACTTTTTTGGGATCTACATGATAAAGACAAATACCTAATATTTTTAATGCTTATAAAGGCTATGGGTTTAAACCCTAGCTTCCTCTCTGCTGTCCATGACTTTCCGTGAGCCATTTTTGGTTCAGAAGATAAGGACACTTTCAATTTTACATAAAGTACGACCATAATTCTTTACTGTGACTATGGCTATTGAAATGCTAGTGCAGCTATTATGTTATGCTCTGATATGCATCACTGAAAAGTATTTTAAGCAATGTTTTATTTACAGCCAGTTTATAGCAAAAAAATAATATGAAATTACAACATTCTGCATGATTTCAATCCATTCCTTTATAATTGATATCATTATCTGTCAATGACTGCATTCATATTCTCCTTGTGGCCATTGCAAACAATGCAAGGTGTTTTGTTACTTGTTTGTGTGCATCAGTTAGTAGGAAATTGATTTTTTACTTCTCTGCTGGGATGATTCAGTTGGGAATACAAAAACACAATGAATCTAACTTTTGGTTTATGATATATTTGTGATGTAGTAGTGGATCAGATCTTCCATTTATGAATTATCACAAATGTGTAAAAATGTGTAATTGTTAATCCTTTGTATCTTCCATCCAAATAGTCTCTTAGCATTATCTGAAAATGAGGTTCTGTGAAAGTTAGGTTCAGGGGCTGGGATGTGGGAACCTGCAAATAAGATAACATCCATTTTCTATCTTTATGAAATCAATAGCTCTTTGTTAACTTAAGCCTGTGTACATGCTTTTTATCTTGTCTAAAATCTTTTAATAAATATTCATTCAGTAATTTATGATCATTTATGCTGTTCAACAATTCCTGAACTGGTAAAAATTTTGAGAATAATTTTAAATATAAAATTTATCCATTCACTACTGTTAAATTTTGGGTGGAGGCAGTATTTTATCAAATAAATGTCTGCCATCTTATATTATTGTCTCCAAAAATGTAAATTTACTGCTTTTTAAATATTAAGTAAATTGATGAAAGAAACAGTTTGGTGTAGTGATTAAGGTAGCCAGCTAGAAACTGGGAGACTATGAATTCTAGCCCTACCTTAGGCACAAAGCCAGCTGGGTAATCTTGGGCTAGTCATTTTCTTTGAGGCCTAGGAAGGAGGCAATGGCAAACTACTTCTTAAACTGCAGGGATTTGTCCAGTTGGTTTCTGAATAAGACACAATCGAACAGAAGATAAACAAAAAGTTAATGGAAGGGTGACTTCTAATCTCAACATCATTGCCAAGTGTAATTGGGGTAAAGCTAGAATTCATAGAGATGGCCATAGATCATGGAAACATTTTTTTAACATATCACTATTTGGGATGATACTGGATCAATGCCAATGTTGACAAGAAGTGATCTGAACTTTATTTTAAAATTGTCTGAAGATCCGGAGGTTCTCCATTGTCTTAAACCATCGTACATAGTATTTTGTAAAATGTATAAATTGTAGAAGGTTTAAAAGTTTAAAATGCTATGCAAATGCTATTAGTAATCTGTTTCCTTTAATGAATTATATTCAGATCATTTATGGATCAGCTCCAGAAGTGAACGATAAAACTCCAGGTCTGTCTTTCTACCAAATGGCCCCTAAAGATGATCTTCAGCATGTTGGAATCCTCTCTCTGCTTCTCTATTTCTCATGGACATGGATTGGGATCCTTGCTATGGACGATGACAAAGGAGAAAGATTTGTGCATGCTGTTATTCCAGCATTTACTAATCAAGGCATCTGCTTTGCCTTCATAGAAATGTTCCCTAGAATAAATTACTCTGCAGAACATGAAAAAATGTTAATTCAAGGAGCAAGAATTTACAAAATTGTCATGGCCAGCAAAGCCAATATAGTGGTGTACTATGGAGTATCTTATTCTGTTTTGTTTTTGATATGGTTTCCCTACATTTCTGAATTTGGAGTGCAAAGCTCATACATAAATCAATTAAAAGGTAAAGTATGGGTAATGACTACTCAGATGGAGCTCAGTGTTTTGAACTATCAAAGGACCTGGAGTTTAAAATTATTACATGGTGCTCTGTCCTTTACAATTCACACCAAAGAACTTCATGGGTTTCAAGATTTCATTCAGAGTCAGAAGCCATTAAGTAACAAAGAGGATGGCTTTCTGCTGGACTTTTGGCAACATGTCTTTAACTGTGCATTTCCAAATAAAATTCAGGATAAAGTTGTAGGACTCATTTGCACAGGCAAGGAGAACCTCCAGAATGTTCCTGGTCCTTTTTTTGAAATGAATATGATTGGTCATAGCTACAGTATATACAATGCTGTCTATAGTGTGGCCTATGCCTTACATGCCATGACTGCATCAAGGCTCAGACAAAAAGCAAGAATGGATCAATCCAAAATGATGCACTCTTTGCAGGTAAAAGGATTCAAATTTTCAGTATGGAAACTCGATAGAAATTTTATCCCTAGTTTCTTTATCTGTTCTCCATAAAATTGCAGATACATTGAACATGAACTTGAATTTTAGAGAAAGTTCATGCTTAACACTAATATTTATTGCACATCATGATATGGAATAAAATAAAAGATACTGGAAAATTCAGCAGTATAAATGCAGTGATGGTGGCGGTGCCTTTCTTTGAATATTTTTTACTACAGATGTAAAGGAAAGCAAAACTGTTAACTCTCTTGAAGTAAAATCTTGACCTAGACAGAAATGATTTTCTTTCTTAAAAAATATTCCATCTAATCTATGAGCAGAGAAACTGAGTGTTCAGCTTTTGCAAATCTCTATAAAGCAGTGAGAAATTCTTCCATAGGATTCCCCCTCCCCCCATTAAGCCACACAAACGAAAAGGCCTGATAGAAAGTTTTCCCTCATTATGGCTTTACTTATGCTAGAAAATCAGGGAAAGGAAAGTAGGGGAAAGGAAGGAAAATCCCACTTGAATTGACTTTTCCTTTTCAATCCAGCTTCATCACTTTCTCAGAAGTGTCTCATTCAACAACAGTGCTGGAGATGATATCTCCTTTGATGAGAACAGGAGGTTATTAGTTGGAATGGACATTATCAACTGGATTACTTCCTCGAATCTATCCTTTCGTAGAAAGAAAATTGGCAAAATGGCTCATGAAACTGCTCTAGGAGAAACATTGACCATCAGTAAAGATGCCATAGTATGGCACAACTGGTTTAACCAAGTAAGTTTCACGATCCTTCAGTTTAATGATTAATTCGAATAACATTTGATTGAAACACTGAAAAAGTGCTATAAACAAACTGGTATAACAAATGAAGGTCTCCTGAAACAATACCTCGAACATATCTTTAAATTGACTGAAAATGTGTTGAGGGCAATGTAAAGCAGAGTATACATTGAATTATATACAGTATGAAAACAAAGTCTTCTCCAATTTTCAACCAAGCTACTAAGCATAATAAGAACAATATTTACTGTTCAAACAACCTTTCCAGGTGTGCATATTTAGTGACAAACAAACACATATGAGTTCTTATGTTGATATATGCATAAGCATGCTCACCAGGCCTCCCAAGTTTATCTACCTTTAACTGCAGCATCAGTCTTATCTTCTAGCTTTTAATTTAATTAAAATTATTTAATTTAATTTAATTTTATTGGGTTTTAGTTTAACCTCAGGGACTGTAATTTAATTAATAGTTTTAATTGATTTTAATTTTTCATACTATGTATTTTAATTTTGCCTGTAAACCGCCCTGAGTCCTACGGGAATAGGGCGGTATATAAATTTAAATAATAAATAAATAAATAAATAATCCATGCTCATACTTATTAAGAGTTTTTAATCAGAGAGGCTAAGAATAATAATAAATATTTCCAAAGACCAATTAGATTAAAATGTCAGGAGTTATTCCAACAGCAATAGGATTTCTCCAAAGCATGCATCATGTACCCTTCATAATAGCTTTGCTTGTATAATTACTATAACAACTGATTTCACCCAAGTACTGCTGACTTGGATCTGCTCTGATTTTCTTAAAGATTAACTCCATTCACCATACTAGATCAGACTGGTTATTGTTAAATCCAAGCAGTCTCCTGTGATTCAGCCTTCTTGTGCACCCTTAATAAAAACGGGCATGTTTATGGATCAGGGGTGTCACACTGCCGGACCGTGGGTCGGACGCATCATGCGGAAGCTGTGCCCACCCCCATTGCCGGTAATGACAAAATAGTTCCGATACGTTGCACAATGTCATGTGATGTCGTGAGTTTGACATGTCTGGAATAGATGGAGAAGTCTTAGACATTACAATGTACTTGGTGGGTTTAGTGGAGCTGGTTTCTGGCTCTGTCTCCTTATTGGAGATTTCTTTTTGGCAATTTTCATTATTTATATAATGATTGTAAGACTGGTTCATGGTGACTAAACATACACAGATATAGACAGTAGATGCATTACACACATAGCAATAGCACTTAAACTTACAGTATATACCACTTCACAGTGGTATACAGCCCTCTCTAAGTGGTTTACAGACTCAGCATATTGCTCCCAACAATCTTGGTCATCATTTTACCCAGGGCTTTTTTTCTCATAGAACGCTCAGAACAGAGTTCCGGCACCTTTTTTGGATGTAACCTTGTAGGGTAGGCAAGGTGGGTTGTATGACATGTGTGAGTTCCAGCACCTTTTTCTTTTACAAAAAAAGCACTGATTTTACCATCCCAGTAAAGATGGAATGCTGAATCAATGCTGAGCTGGTGAGACTCAAACTGCCACACTGCAGGCAGTCAGGAGTCAGGAGAAGTAGCTTGTAGTACTGCATTCTAACCACTGCACCACCAGATGTTACACACTCATAGCACTGTTCCTTCAAAGCAAGAGTCTTGATTCTCATGCCTCTTCCAATGACCCTGCATTCATATGGAATGGTATAATGTACCAAGTTTACAAATATATGTGTACATTTGGTAATACCATTATTTTACCATTTATCCAAACATTTGGTAGAGTTTTTCAAAAAGGAATGAAAATGCAAAGTCTGGCCAGAAGAAGCATGGTCTGACAAAGTTTAAATTATTAAATATTCAATCTATTAGATATCTTGTCCATTGAATAAATCATATGTAACACAACAGCAAATCTAATAAACAAAAATTAGATTGGAAGTCAGTGAAAAATCTTTGCAAACAAAAATTCATGTACTTATTTATCTTTATGTAGCAATCAGATAATAAGCAGTAGATCCCACCTATAGGATAGCATTTTGACAAAGAAATGGGAAGTCTTTAAAATCTGATTCTTCTGCAACTCTAATAACAAAAGGAAATGAACAAGAATCAACTGGATTTTGAATCTATGATTATAGATTTTAACTCTCTTCTTACATTTCTAATCAGGTCCAGCCAACCTCGATATGTACTGAACATTGCCAACCTGGTACTAGCAAGAAAGTAAAGGAAGGGAAGCCATTCTGTTGCTATGACTGCATTCCATGTCCAGATGGAAAAATTTCAGAGAAGGAAGGTAAAATTTAAGATAAATAAATGAACTGTTATGTACAGATAATATCTATATCTACATGTGGGATATAAACATGTGTAAATAAGCTCCTATTCAATCATGGAGCTTAGTAAGTTATTTTTAATTACAGGTAGTTCTTGACTTACAACCACTATTGAACCCAGAATTTATGTTGTTAAGTGAGAAATTTGTTAAGTGAGTTTTGTCCCATTTTACCACTTTTCTTGCCAAACTGGTTAAGAGAATCACTGCAGTTATTAAATTAGTCTGAATTTTGATTACGTGATCATCGGGATGCTGCAGCGGTTGTAAGTGTGAAAAATGGTTGTAAGTCATTTTTTTCAGTGCCGTTATAACTTTGGTCACTAAATAAAATGTTGTAAGTCAAAGACTATCTGTACTCTCTCTCAAATAGACCTATCCATTGGGTCTCCATGGTTGTGCAGATAAAATGAGAGCTGTACTCTATGTCACCTTTAGCTGTTAAAGGAAAGGTAGGATATAAATAAAATGATGAATCAGTAATTTTCTGCCTTTGTCAGAGCTGAAAAATTCAGAGGAAAGTGTTGAATAGAAAGGGGATCCTTAGGAAAGGGTAAATGATGCATGATTGATACGTTTATGTTAATGTTCCCTGTTGGAACGATAGAGAAGAGGAAAAAAAGAATGGGAGGGGAAGTGGGGAAAAAGACAGCTCTACAAATCCTTAGGTCATGATCACCGTCATCATCATCATCATCATTATCATTGTTATCATCATCATAAGAAAGAGATTCAGGTAAAAGTTCTGTAATCAGAATTAATAATCGAGAGAGACAACTATCACTTTTTGAAATAAAGAAGTGTAATAAAATTACATTTTAGGATCCCCTTGAGAAAAAAAAAGGTTGATTGAAAATGATCCACTTGGATCACTGATTGGGGCAAAGAGCATTTCCAGAAGTCTCCTAGCAACTATGTTTTGTGGCACCAGTTTGGGATATAGATTTGATACAGGAACTGAAACCATGTATTTTTCTTTTTCAGATATGAGAGATTGTTATAACTGCAGAAATGAATCCTATCCAAATAAAAATAAAAATTTCTGTCTGCCCAGATATCTAAGTTTCTTATCTTATGGAGAACCTCTTGGGATTAGTTTTTCTTTCTTTGCTCTATTCTTTTCTTTGATTACAGCTCTGGTGCTGGGAATATTCCTAAAGTATCACAACAGCCCAATTGTTGTAGCCAATAATCGAAACCTGACTTACACACTTCTGGTGTCCCTCCTGCACTGTTTCTTTTGTGTGTATTTGTTCATTGGCCGTCCTAACCAGGTGACCTGTCTTATCCGACAAACTGCTTTTGGCATCATCTTCTCAGTGGTAGTTTCTTGTGTGCTGGCAAAGACTATCACAGTAGTATTGGCATTCTTAGCCACCCACCCTGGATCCAAGATGAGGAGGTGGGTGGGGACAAGACTGACCAACTCAGTCCTTTTTTTCTGCTCTCTGATTCAGGCAAGCATTTGCATTTCATGGATGTGGACTTCTCCACCTTTTGTAGAGTTTGATACGCATTCCGTGAAGGAAGAAATCATACTGCGGTGCAATGAGGGGTCAATGGTCATGTTTTATTGTGTCCTGGGTTACCTGGGCTTTCTGGCTATTATCAGCTTCTCTGTGGCTTTTCTTGCCAGAAAGTTACCTGACACTTTCAATGAAGCCAAATTCATCACATTCAGTATGTTGGTGTTTTGCAGCGTGTGGTTGTCTTTTGTTCCAACCTATCTGAGCACCAAAGGAAAATACATGGTTGCTGTGGAAATCTTCTCCATCTTTGCTTCTAGTGCTGGTTTGTTGGGATTTATTTTTTTCCCCAAAAGTTATATTATTCTCTTGAGGCCAGAGCTGAACAAGAAAGAACAATTGATAAGAAGGAAGTGCTGAAGACCAAAGGCTTATTTTGCTCTTATAGAGAACCTAGAGATGACACATGTTCAGTTTGTCCTCTATAATGATATTATAGTGCTGTGAGTAACCTGTTACCAGTTGCCCATATCTAACCTCCATCACACTTCTTTGTATCTCCTTGAGATTTGTACCTCTGGCCCTCAGCTCCCCCCATACACACAATCACAGAAACACACACACACACACACACACACACACACACACACAAAGGAAGGGTAGGAAAATGCCAGAATTGGACATCTTGACTTTTTTCAGTTTTTTAGAAAAACAAAATATAAAGTTAAGCAAACAGTCATATGGTCTTTCCTTCAATGCATACATAAAGGAAATATTGTTTAAATTTTGAAACAGTTTGTATGAGACTCCTTTTCAATGTACTGATATGGGAATTACATTAGTTATCCATTACTGACAAATTAAATTTACAATTAAAAAAAATCTGTGTTGTAAAATACTTACACGATTCATAACTATTTTTTGAAAAACTATTTCTGCACATAGTTTTTTCTTTTAGGTCAAAAATATGCCATTCCTGCATTTAGCTGCAATCTGCCTTTAAAAAAACTATATTAGAAAAATATATTGTAATATTTATCTTTAAATATTTAACTAGTCATATTACATGGGATACTTGTATTAGTCTGCTGAAGAACAACAATGCAAAGTCTCGTGGCAGGTTAAATAGTAATGAATTTAATATACTACGAATCTTTGTGAATTTGATGTAAGGAACAGCAAGTAGCAGAAGCAGGTGCTGTACATGTCCATGTCTTGTAAGATTCCTAAATTAATTAGAGTACTAGGTTCCAGCAGTTGCTTTACAGAAAGGCTTCTGCATCTGCTTTGAAATTATCATTTGTAGCAGAAACGTATGCTACAAGACAGCATATTATGTAACAAAGCTAATCTCAGCCCAGAACAGTTATGTGCTATGTTAGACATCTGTCTGAACACTACCTATTATAAATACTTTGAAGGTGTCTACAAACAAAAACGCAGCTGCACCATGGGTTCACCTATGTCCCCCATTGTGCCAAATCTCTACATGGAAGAGGCAGAAACCAAAGCCCTAAACTCATTCTCAGAATTTTCACCAACTCACTGGTACAGGTATGTGGATGATACTTGGGTCAATATTAAAACTCAGGAAGTGGAATCCTTCACCAAACACATCAACTCTGTGGATTGATATATTACGTTCACAAGGGAAGATGTTAACTGTCTAGCTTTCCCGGACAGTGTGGTGCACCTTATGGAAGACAGAAGACTTAACATTGAAGTTTACAGAAAATAAATGCACACTGATCAGTATTTACATTTTAATTCTCACCACCCACTAAAACACAAGATGGTAGTGATCAGAACCCCACACCACTGAGCTGAAACTTTGCTTACCAGTAAAGAGGGAAAAGAAAATCTTTCCATTCCCATCCCCACATAATCCTGTCAAAACATATCATTCCCCCTCCCACCAACTACTCTCAACTGTCAATAACTGTCCTTCCGTCTCCCACACCATCCAATACAACTGATGAATCTTCCAGGATGGGAAGGAAAATCTCTTATTTCTCACAAAAATCAGTTCAGGTGTTGACTTGGAATTAAGGGACAGTATAGGAAATATCAATTGTGAATGTGCAGATGGCACTACTGTCTTTGGGCTCTTTCAAGGTCCTGGATGCAGGGTCATGAAAGGCCAGCAAGGAAAATACCCAATGTCCTAACCCACCCAAGAACATATGATATCTTTAGGGAAACACCCAAAAGGGAACATGTTTGTTACTTCTACTCTCTTATCTACAGCATGCCAGACTTACTGGGTGAAAACGTTATCGTATGCATGTCAGCTTTGCTGGATGGCTTGCGTATGTAACCAGAAAGAATAAATACAAGGATTTCTTGTCTTTCAGGGCTGCTCTCATTTAGAGGAGCTCATCTTTTTTTTCAGCAGAATAAAAATGTAAAGCTTGAAGGCAACTTCTGGTTTCCTGGATTTTTAACAGCAAAACCTCAGAACCTGCATATCATTTTTGGTGAGCCTGGTTTCCAGGAGAGGTGCTTGGTTGGTCCTAGGGAGGCTCAGGACAGGGGAAGATAATGAGCATGCTCTGGTGTTTCCTGGAGGTGCCTTCTTGACTCTTCATTGTGGTTTTAACAGGAACCAGCTTTTTCTTGTTTCTGGTTGCCTTTTACTTGGTTCCTGCATACTCAGGAGGGCTGAAGGTAGGACATACAGATATACATTACTTGGTTGCACCAGCTTGCTTGGTGTGTGTATGTGTGTGTGTGTGTACGTTTTAATGTGTGTCTGTTTCCTTGAATTATTTCCCACTGATGACCAGAGCTGGGTGGAAGGGTTAATCCCAGCCGCTCCTAGGGCTCCCCCTCCTTTTTGCAGTCCTGGCGGCACTTAGAAAGCAAGGGGCGTTAATCTTGTACTATCGTGCTCCAAGGGGTTGTGAGTGCTGTGTGGTTTGAGGTTTGTGGTTGCTCCTTATATATATTTCCTGCTATTGACCAGGCCTTGGCATGATACTGATCTTAGCTGAAGGTCAGTAGATCTCTTGTGGCCCAACAGGCTGTGCAAGCGGTGTGAGTGACTTGAAAACATGGACTCAGCCCAGGAAGACCAGTTTGAATGAATAAAAGGGAGGGATGTGTCCTCAGCCCCCTTGACTGTGTCATAAGGAAGTTTGGTAAGCTTAAAACCCGTCTGGATATGAAATTGAATCTCTGATTAAGTACAATGCCCTCTCTAACCAGGGGTTACCCACTGTTTGGCCCACAGGGGAATCCATAAATTTGGGAGCTTTTGAAACCATGGAGACTGTGTTTAAAGAGGCATGGATCTTGATCAGCACACTTCATATGCTCTTTTTTTTCTGGACTTTACATGTGAATAAGCAGGAGCTTAAAGACTGTAGACTGTGGTGACCTTCCACGGCACCGCCATTTCCTGCTTTAGCTTCTGCTCCACCACTGTATAAGGGGATCTACTCCCTCACAGGGCAGGTAGCTGTTGGGAGGGGGGACACTAATAGGGTCCTGGTTTATACCCCCTTCTTCACATCTGATCTTTATGCATGGGAGGACTGATTGAGTCTTATGCTGAAACCCCACACAGATATTCTGAATTGGTTCTGTCCACTAACTAGACAGACCTCCAAGCCATGCTGGATGTCTTTTTAACAACAGAGGAGGGGCATCTGGTAGGCAATGCTACTAAAAGGAAGGAAGGTCCTTGGTCTGCAACTTAAAGGTTTCCAAGGTATTATTGTCACTGCATTGCAGATTGCCCTCCCTAAACAGGAGATGTGGGCATTATTTATGATGTTCATCAGTTGCCAGCTGAAAGTCCCAGTGACTTCCTTGAACACTCCTTATGTTAAGTGCAAATTACAGAAGGGTGAGGGGACTTCAGGTAATAAAAAACAAATTGTTGGAAGAAGCGTATAAAGCCTACATGACATGACCAGAAGTGATAACCAGGGGGGCTGAAGAGGGTGAAAAAAATCACAGCATTGCTTTGCTGGCTTAAGCTCTGTAACAGGTGCCCTGGTTCAGGGATTTTCAACCTTTTCACCCATTGTACCACTTTTCAGATACAATATCAGTTACAATATTTGAGAATATACCCCCAAACCTCTTATGCAAACACAATGCATCGTGTCAGTTCTAGGACAAATAACATGAGCAAGCATTTTATTTCCTCCCTGGATACAACTCCTGCAGCTGGAGAAAAAGCAGCAAATGTAGAAAAAAGAGAATGTGCACTTCATTGATGTAGAACAAAGGAACAGTGAGTAACTCACTGGATAAATAAGGATAATTAAGAATACAGTTAGTTGACAGTAAGCGAAGTGGACAGAACTGATTCGGCAATGATTTCTGGACTAGCTGGTCATAATCACCTACATGCGTGGTACAATACCTCCTTTTGTGGAAGGGGTATCCAGCATCTGAAGCATCGTGGGTGGTGGAGGGGAATGTCCAAGTGCCTCGGCTGGTACGGGCGTTTCACCGCATGTACCCGGGGAAGCCGGGGGGATGTATGGAACCAGTCGCTAACGTAGGAAGGGGAGCCGCCTGTCGGGCCCCGTGGGCCTGACATTATGAGGGGTGTTTAGGGACCGGGAAGGGTGCTCGGGCCACCCACCCATGTC
Organism: Vipera berus; assembly: GCF_964194415.1. Lineage (NCBI taxonomy): Eukaryota > Metazoa > Chordata > Lepidosauria > Squamata > Viperidae > Vipera > Vipera berus. Next base: position 22,566,402 of record NC_138205.1, read on the forward strand.
ACGCTGTACCCACATGGCCCCAGAAGCGGCGAACCCAATGGCCAGCTGGGAGCCGGCATCTGAAGGCACAGGACAAATGGCTGAAGGCACCTCGACCCACACACGGACAGAAGCAACTGCTACCTAACTCTTCCACCACCCAGCTGGCCGCTTTGTGCTTCCGGGTGCCAGCACACTGATGAACAGCTGCTCTGGGGCTCTCCGTTGTGCCTACATCAGAGGAGACTGTCGAAGGCCCCTCAGGCATGCAGGAGGGCAGCCTGGACAGGCTTCTGCAGGTGCAGGCAGCTGCCGGAGGCCCAACCATGCCTGGGTGGAAGGGGTCCTGGCAGGACAGGTCTGCCACCAACAGTGCCTGTTCTCTGGCAAGGCTATGTAACTGGCGGCCATCACTGGAGGCACCAGACGAACTGGAGTCAGGTCCTGGTGATGGACCGATGTGGGACGTGTGGGAGAGAGTGACCAAGCTAAGTGGGACTAGTGGGGTCATGGTGGGGTTTAGAGGGATGGTTACACAATGGGTGGTGAAGGGTAGGCCTGGGAGGGGGCTGAGAGAGAACATGTACTCACTGCACGGTGGAATGGATGCAGGGAAGCATGGGCACACAGATGCGTGAGGGGACGGGAAGAGGGCAGGGGTTTAATAAGGGCTAGCCAGATGTTACTTTGGTTCAGGGGGGGTGGGGCCAAGAAAAGCACCAGTATAAAGCAGGCATTGGGGCAGACAGGCCCCAATGTGGACTTTCTATGTACTTGGAGTTCGTGAATAAAGGAACCCTCGTTGTTGGCCATACCACAACTCATCATCTGATTTCTCGTCGGGGACGGTTCTGACACAGTGAATTTGTGGGAAGGTTTGTGTTATGCATGCATGTGGGGCATTATAGACAGAGTGTGGTTCAATCACTGCTCCTATTAAATATGCCCAGGGCTTTTTTTTCTCATAGAATGCTCAGAACGGAGTTCCGGCACCTTTTTTGGATGGAACCTTGTAGGATAGGCAAGGCGGGTTGTATGACATGTGTGAGTTCCGGCACCTTTTTCTTTTACAAAAAAAGCACTGAATAGCTCTATTGGGTGCTGTTTTGTTCCCTCATAAGGTAACTGTCATGCACGTGAGGGCCCATGTTAGGGTTGGTACTGTGCACGGAAGAGGAAGTGCCTTGGCCGGCTGCACCTTAAAGTCTGCCGCATCAGATCCGCTGTCCCCTTGGTATATGGGTGCACTTGTATCCTCATGTTTGCCTCTGCTGGCTCCAACATATATGCACTGGATGGACACATGGCTTCTGAGCTAGGTGCTGTTTATTGTGGACGTAGGCTGGAGTAGGATGGGAAGTGCCCTCTCCCAAAACATGCATTATGGGCCCTGTTACAGAACTTGCATGCCAGCACTCATTGGGTTACAAGACCATGGCTGAGTTTCTTATAATGGACTATATTTGTCCTGGGAACTATCACAGGGCCCTCACAATGTTCAGGCGATGTGTGATTTGTGGATGTAATGACCTGTGGAAATTATTAAGTTCCCCTTGGGGAGGCTTGGGGCTGGCCAGAATCCTGCTAGTTTTGGGGAAATTAATTTTACTGAGTTGCCATGGATGCGGGGTTTTAGGTACTTGTAAGTTTTTGTGGATGCTTTCTCTGGAGGAAATGAGTCCTTTCCCTGCCATTATCCAGCAGGAAATTCAGGCCTTGGGTATTGTTTGGTGGTTTCATCTGTCCTATAGGCTCCAGTCTTCAGTACACATGGGGAGGACTGTTTTCCTTTGGGATGGTGCATGGTCAGCTCTTTCTTTCTCATTTGCCTTATCCATTTCCCTCTCTGTTGTTGGAGACCAGGCCCTCAGAGGATGTATACACTCTCTTGCTAATGATGTTTCTTCCATTTCTCAAGCTGTTCAAGCCCTCCATTGTCCAGGGGTGGATCATCTACTCCATCCTTTCCTTCCTGGTGTTTGGGTGCTTGTCACGTCCTGGACTGCTTCTGGCCCTTTAGCTGACTGCTGGACAGGGCCCTTCGTTGTTATTCTTGCTACCCATATGGTGGTCAAGATTGCTGGACTTTGTGCTTGGATTTGTCACACTCGTTTTTGCTGTTCTTCACCATCTTATGACACTGAGGACCGAGTTGCTTGGACTGTGGCCCCTGGTGCTGAGGAAGACCTTGGGCTGAAGCTTCTGTTTGAGGACCAACGCTGATCTGTGTGCCAGGATGTTTTGCTCATTGTGATACCTGTGCCCGCTGGGCTTCTACATGGGCAATTTCCTCTCACCGGCTTCCTACTTACTTATACCACAGGTGTCGCTTTTCTCTCTCTTGGCTGACATCTGTTTTCGTTGTTGTTTGTTTGGGTTGTGCATCCTTTCTTTTTTTGGTACTCTGTCTTGTTTTTCTTTCCCTACTCCATGCTCTTTTTTGCAGGGGGGATTATGGGTGGTGAACAGGTTCAATTATGTGGAGGTGGTCCTCAATTTCCCAGTCCCTCTTTGGGGACTTGGGGCTCCAACACCCATATACTGGATATGCAAGCATGGATTAAGCTTTTGAACATAACAGATTGCTGAATCCATGTACTTATATCCCCCACTGGTATACATGGATTGGCCATGGAAACTACACCCTTGGAAACCTTCCTGTTCAGCATGGCCAAGGTAACAAGGGGCTGGACTCTTCCTGTGTTTGAGGCAGGAAAGTTCTTCTTCCAGAGATAAGTTAGGGATCTATTCACTTTGCACAGTCACATGGAAGGTCAGTACTGGCATGAGGGATGGTTGGCATAGATGTCATCAGACCTTTGGCATTGGCTACCAGAAGGTCCCCTCTGCTCTTTGTAGTTCATTTGCAGCAATGGGACTCATTACTTATATTTCTGGTGTTAGAGCTTATATGCCTTAGGGGTTGGAAGGTTTATCTTGCTAACCACTCGGACTGGTGGTTCCTTTGTGGTCAGTTTGCCTGTAAGTCTTTGCCATCTTACTGATCTGGTACATGTACCATAGGGATTATATTTCCTTCTGTTCATATTATCCAACACAAGGATACCATTCATCTCATGGAGGAAGGAATTAGGAATTACCCTAAAGATCTGAAGATTTCTACTGATACTCTATGGGGATGGTATCATAGGAAATTATCCTTGGTACTCTCTTTGTAGTATTCCTTGTTCTTGTATCCTGTTGTGTCATTCACTGCTTGCCCCTATTCACCTCTGCTTGTCCTCAACAATGTGGCCTGCATACTACAGAAGCACATCCCGTGTTCATACTTTTGTGCACTGCTCTAAGTATGAAAGGGGATTATGTTGACCCGAAATTAAGGGACAGTATAGGAAATATCAATTGTGAATGTGCAGATGGCCCTACTGTCTTTGGGCTCTTGCAAGGTCCTGGATGCAGGGTCATGAAAGGCCAGCAAGGAAAATACCCAATGTCCTAACCCACCCAAGAACATATGATATCTTTAGGGAAACACTCAAAAGGGAACATGTTTGTTACTTCTGCTCTCTTATCTACAGTATGGCAGACTTATTGGGTGAAATCTTTATCATATGCATGTCAGCTTTCCTGGATGGCTTGCTTATGTAACCAGACATAATAAATACAAGGATTTCTTGTCTTTCAGGGCTGCTCTCATTTAGAGGAGCCTGTCTTTTTTGTTCAGCTGAATAAAAACATAAAGCTTGAAGGCAACTTCTGGTTTGCTGTAGTTTTTACCAGCAAAACCTCAGAACCTGCATATCACAGGTGCCTTTAAAAAAAAAACAAAAAAAAAAACTTTTTGATACAACTAAGAGCTGGATGACTGAAAATCTTCACAGACATTCAAATGAGGGAGAGATTGTCATGGAAATAATCTATGTGATCACTAAAAGTCTATAGTGGCTTAAATGGCACATGATCAATTACTCAGTCAATCTTTGTTTCTAACTTCTTTCTACCATAATACCAAAAATAATAAAGTACCAATTCACTTGACCTCTTAGTAAGCAAATATGTCAGATTTCACAACCAATATTTAAACCAAAGTATATCAATTTTTTTAATACTTTATACTTGACAGCAGTTTATAGTTACAGTAAACATATTAAGAGTACTAATCAATAATCAACATTACACTCCAGATCAATTAAAGAATAGCAACAAGAAGGAAGATCAACAAAGAAGGTTGCAAAATACAAATCTCAAATAGAAGGGGAAAAAAGTCAGACATCAAGATATTTCATGCACAAATAATGCCTAAGCATATTGCCAAACTGAAATGAGAATTTTCCCTCCCCACTAATGAAATTTATTAATTCATGTTTAGCAGATCTGTTACGTGTATATCTGCCTCTTGAGCCAAACTATAAACTATGTTTAATATTTCTCTTCTGAGCCCTCACTCCAAGACCTGTTCTATTAAAAAAAGCATCATTAAAATATAAAGCTCATATTCCTAAGTGATATTATTTTCCTCCTCAAAAGCCATATTTCAGGATCTTTAGCGTTGCATGATCTAATGTACAGGAATATCACAGGTAGTCCCTTTTTACTAATGCAGTTGGGACTGGTAATTCAGTCATTAACTGAAATGGTTGTTAACTGAAAAGTCATGTGACCACTACCGTGCTTATGATTTTAATTCATTTTTGCTTTCCTTTATAGCATCAGAAGAATATCACCACAAACTGCTAGGTGAACCCAAATGTGAGGAAAGCTTCCAGAACGTACAGGGATGTTGGTTAAAGAGAAAATCTTATAGTCCTTTTTCATACTCCTGTGCCCTTACCACACACACACACACACACACACACACACACACACACACACACACACACAGTGCTTACATCTGCATTAGAATAATTTAGAAGAAGAGAATTAGTGAGTTTATTTACATTTATTGTAGAGGAAAAGAGTAAACAGGAACACATAGGACCCACATACATCAAGCTATACATTAGTACTTTTTAGGGATCTGCTGAGCTGAAGATAAAACAGCTTGGGAAAAGGTTTCTTGTTTAGGCAATATCTTTATTCTGCAAGGGAGAGAAAAAGAAGAAAAACCAAGTGAGACACAAGTACAGTATGTGTGTGAGAGAGACAGAGAGAGAGGGAGAGAGAGATACTGTGAATGTTCTAAATGTGGGCATTAGCAAAAATACATGAAAAGTCCTAAATATTTTCTGACAAAGTAAGATTTAATATAATTATGTAAAACAGATGATTTCCAATTTAGTGCTTTGGCACCAAAGGAAAAGAAAGGGAAATCCTTCAGGGAAAAGGAAGGAAAATCCCACTTGAATTGACTTTTCCTTTTCAATCCAGCTTCATCACTTTCTCAGAACTGTCTCATTCAACAACAGTGCTGGAGACCATATCTCCTTTGATGAGAACAGGAGGTTATTAGTTGGAATGGACATTATCAACTGGATTAATTCCTCAAATCTATCCTTTCATAAAAAGAAAATTGGCAGAATGTCTCATGAAACTTCCTAAAATATATGTGTCAGAAACCATTTATATCACATTCATAAATGTATGTTTAAAACATTATCCCCCACATATGGATTCTGCCATCTCCCGAGGAAGGAGGAGCATATGTGGATTCAGCCTGCCTTAGATTATTTCAAAGACCAAGGAAACCCTTTGAACTAGGGGGATCAAAAGGGAGGGGGAGAGGAAGAAAGCAATAACCATAAAGATTCGAAGTTCCTTTTTTTTCCTTTCCCACGAAAGGGTTGACACGAAGTAGAAGGATGGGGGCTGACCAAATGGGGTTGAGGGAAGGGGGGTTGAACTGGATACCCTTTATAAAATTTCAGTTTGTAAAACAATACTAAGTCCTGTCTTGTATTCCCACAACCAAGCATGTCCTAGTAAAGATTCCTTTCGGACTAGAACTGACTACAAGAGTTTTTGTCTTCCTAAGACGTGGTTTGGGGTGGGTCCTGACAATATGAGTTCCAATTTAGTGCTTTGGCTTTGCAGTGACAACAATGCAACCCACCCCAACTAATAAAGCAGCATGGGCACCACCATTTTAAGCAAGGGACACTTCTTACAATTTTCTTTTGACTATGTACTTGGCTCAGTGAAGCAAAATGCCCCTGTTAAACCTAATATGTCCTAGGTTTACAACAAGTTTTACAACAAGTTTTATTTTGTCATTTCCAATGACTGTTTGGATTGAAGATTGGAACAAAGACATGTTAAATTATAGAAGGAAGGCACACATTTGCCTTTAAATGATGATGGCATTGATAGAAATGATAGGATGAAGAAGATAATAATGATTAGATTTCAGACATTAGATCCAAGAAAGCTGAAGGAAAGAAATGAGGGCTGCCTTAGTAAGCCTTCCATAGTTTCACTGAGGTTGCTTTCAAATGCTGATGACAATGCGGGTGAAAATGATGAAAGGACTGATGGCAACGGTCCACCCCAAAGTAACTGTGTTGATATGTATTGTAGCTGCAGTCATTCAAGTATTTTAGATATTTAAGAATTACTGCTCTAAATTTTTGCCAAATTTCTAATGTCTACATTTGTCTCCACAAAGTTGAAAAATAGCTCTTTGGAGTGAGGCAAGTTAATAGAAATAAAGTCTGCCACAAAAAAAGTTTTATTTACAAATTGCATCAGTCATAATAAACTTTCAAGGGGAAGACAACAAAAACAATCTTTAGCAATGCTACAGAGGATTTGCCAATTTTAGATAATTTATCAAAGACCTATAATTATTTCTCTGCTTTCCAATCTCTGTGCTGTCAAATATCAAACTTGTTGACAAAAATAAAAGTATATATGTGTGTGTGGTTAGACATAAGTGCATCTTTCTGAGTTTATATGTTGTATGTATGTATATACTTAGATTTAAAAATTAGTGACAGATTTCAGTCAGATCAATTCAAGGACACACATTTCAATTTTCATTCAAATCTCACCATTGCTTTCATAAAGATTTTTCATGTCTGGTATTTGTGTTAGCTTAGAGGTCAATTTCTACTTAGTATGTTGATAGTAGTAGTGTTACTTTTTCTACTACTGCCTCACGTGGCATGGCAGAAAAAAATTAATTGTCAAATTATGGATCATCATTTAATTTTTCACAAGTACCTTCATCCAGGGGATCTACTCTTTGGTGGCCTTGTTTCTCATACCTTTTTTTCATCCACGCCAAAACCTTTTGATGAACCACCACCTCCAACATACTCTGAAAGCCACCGGTAAGAATTGGGTTTGCATTCTGTATGCTTCTGAGCAGAATGATATGTAGAAAAGCAGCTTGATGGTATGATTTATTGCAGCAAGGAATGGAGTAGATTATATTGGCTGAAATCAAGTACAGATTGCAAATCTATTTTTGCTCTCCTACTTCTTCAAGGAAATATTAATTATATAGCTGGTGCTTGAAATATGCTTAATTAAACCCAAATGTTACATACTGTACTTAGCTCAGTCAATGTAAAGTTAGGTACTCAAGTAGATAAAAGATCAATAAGGCATGTTTAACTTGTAACTAGGGAATTCAGTTTCATTCATTTGGACCTAGATTCTCTTAATTCATTTTTTTGTTCAAAAGTTAGAATTTTATTCTTTGTCATGATAAATCACAATATGTTTTTTTAAAAAGATACATAATTATTCAGTTTTTCTCACCACAGTTTCCTCTTAATATATTTATGACTACTTTTGAATTTTTTCTATGATAAGAATGGAATAAGTATATAAGAAACCTAAAACCATCAGATTATGTATGTGTGTGTGTAAAGATTAATTTTACTCACAATCAACGATCAGAGAATTCACGTTTCATGTAAATATCTTGGCAACTGTGTAGAATGAATCCATCCTTGCCTTCCTCCAATCTATAGGTCTTGGATTCCCTGATAGCAGCCTTTTGTGTTGGTTGGCCAATATTAACTCCCCACTAATGGAACAGAGGTATATCAACTGATGCATTAATGAATTCTAAAATCAATTGTGATAAAGGAAAAAAGCAGGTATATCAGAAACTTATAAGTCATGTCCTTAATCTGTAAGTTTTCCTTTATTTTAAAATACTCTGTTCCAAATATTTACTGATATACTGAATTAACTAGCTTTGACTCCTACAGTGACGTAGTTTTGTTGACTAAATTTTGTACCAAAAATGCTTCTTAAATTATAGCTTATATTTTGTTGCTGAATTAGTTTGACACATAATGGAAATCCCACTGTAGGGTTATAACTCAGAACTACCAGCATGTTCTGGCCTTGGACTTTGCCATAAAGGAAATCAATGAAGATCCCCATATCCTACCCAATATCACCCTTGGATTCCATATCTATGATAGCCATATCAATACCAGGTGGGCCTTTCGTTCTGCAATGCAACTTATTTCTCCAAAGAAGCATTTTCTCCCCAATTACCACTGTAGCAGTAAAGACAATCTTCTTACAGTGCTTGAAGGGCTTGGTATTGAATCTTCTCATCGTATACCACACATTTTTAGCATCTACAAGATTCCTCAGGTATGATGTATGTTCAGTTTTTAAAGATTATTTTTCCCCTCCTGATGCTTTATGTAGTAATGATAGAGGTATTTTTAAAATATATAGAACTTATTTGTCTGGCAACAGAACTAATTTAAGAAGTGTCAGCTTAAAACATCTTTCATTGTTGCTAGTGTAAAGTCATCTCACTTCATAACTAATTAATATAAATATAACATTCGTTATTTTCTTCTCCACAAAGCCAGTTTGTTTAAGATGAGTGGCGATAAAAATTGATAATGATTTATTTATTCATGATTTACAATTAAATTTATATGCTGCCCATCTCACTGTTGGAGTGACTTTGGTTGGCCAGTGTTATCAAAAGCTGCAATTTTCCTCAAAAGGACAAATAATTGCCACATTTTTGTGTTGGACAATATTATTTTTCAACAATTAGTCCATTTACTGAAATGTGATCCCAATGATACTAATATTAATACTAATAATAACAACAAGTGGATATACACATTAATCTTCCTTTGTCATTTCTTCAATTACCAATCTATTTAGATGTCCTATGGCTCTGCTCCAGTGAGGATGGATCAAACCCAATCCCCATATTTCTACCAAATGGTTCCAAATGAAGCCCATCAGTACAGGCTAATTCTTGAATTACTCCTCAGTTTCAGGTGGACTTGGATTGGATTTTATACTGCAGCTGGAATTAATCCAGAATGGATTTTTCAAGTTATGGTTCCAGAATTTGCCACTCATGGCATTTGTTTTGCTTTTATAGACACAGTCTACAATTTAGGCATGAATACTGAATATGGGGGTGTAATGAAATGGGCATTTAAAATATGGAATACAATCATGACTAGCACAGCCAATGTATTTCTCCTGTTTGGTGATATTCGCACTCTTGTAATTTTTGACTATTTGCTTTCTATTGAACAAGACAGTGAGATAACAAACAATATAAAGGGTAAAGTGTGGATTTTGACTGCCCAGTTAGAGCTTAAAAACTATGGTGATGAAGACATACTGAAAGATGTTAAGCCGGTCTACCACGGTGCTTTATCTTTGGCTGTCCATTCCAGTGAACTGCCCGGATTTCAGGAATTTATTCAGTATAGAAATCCTTCCAATGCAAAAGAAGATTATTTCATAAGGGACTTTTGGTCTTATGGTTTTGGCTGCACCTTCCCCAACTGGGTTTTGAACCGTAGAAACACTGGTTTCTGTTCTGGATTAGAGAGACTGGAGAATGTTCATGAAAAATATTTTGAAAAAACCATTATTGGACATAGCTACAGCATCTATAATGCTGCCTTTGCTGTGGCTCATGCTTTGCATGTCATGTGTTCATCCCAATTCAAACACGAAAGAATGGTGGAGAAGGAGAGATGTATATTTGTGACTGAAAAGGCATGGGAGGTAATGTAATTTGGAAAGTCCACTGCTGCTTTATTTTCAATGATGTAGCCATTAATACCATAAATATTCTTTTGTTAAAAAAGGTAAAGGTTCCCCCGCACATGCATGCTAGTCGTTTCAAACTCTAGGGGCCAGTGCTCATCTCCGTTTCAAAGCCGAAGAGCCAGCGCTTGTCCGAGGACATCTCCGTGGTCATGTGGCCGGCATGACTAGACGCCAAAGGCGCACAGAATGCTGTTACCTTCCCAGCGTAGTGGTCCCTATTTTTCTACTTGCATTTTTACATGCTTTCGAACTGCTAGGTTGGCAGAAGCTGGGATGAGTAACAGGCGCTCACTCTAATCTTCAGTAGTAAGGGTTACTATGAATGCAAGAGCAGCATAGCTCTGTTTATTTTACTATCTGTGTTTCCCAGTTTCTTAAAAAATAGAGAAATTTGAAAAACTGCATCCATTTTAACTTGCATTTGTACCTGTAACTTTGTATCTCTTGAGATAAATTCTCCTTGAGAAAACTATGGAAGAAAAAAAAGTGAATTCTGATGTTTATTTAACTGACAATAAAATTAGTTCCTACAATAAATCACTGAGGTCAGTAAAAGAGTTCAATAATATATTCAAATCTCATTTTACCTCATGTATTTATATTTCACATAAAATCAATACTGAATAAAATCTACACTTAGATTTTACACTCAAAAATCTATGAAAGTTCTCCATTATGAAGTTGTCAAGCACAAACTCTGTAAATTTTGAGAATTCTTTAAGTGACTTCTAAATGATAAAAATTATATTTGGTCAGATGCCTTTGGACCAGAACTATCAACTCTCATCACTGGCCATGCTAGCTAAGGCTAATGATTATCACTGCTCTTTCAGACAATTTTTTTAAAATGAATTATCTCATATATTACAAAATTCCATTGAATATGAAATGTTTGGATTTGAGACTTATATTGAAGGATCTTTTCTCAAGTAAAAGTACTTAAAGTGCATATAGGCTTTTGAATGTGAGGATATTTTCACAAATATTCAGTCCCTTGTTGAAAAAGTTTATTAATCATTTATTTCCCTTTCCATCTAGCTCTTCCATTTTCTGAAACAAGTGTCTTTTAATAATACCATAGGGGACAAAGTTTCCTTTGACCAGCATGGTATGTTTCTAACAGCATTTGATGTCATGAACTGGGTTTTGCTTCCAAACCACTCTTTCACTAGAGTAAAAGTTGGAATGATCAAGTCTCAACATCCAGGACATCAAAAAGTCATAATGAATGAAAAACCCATTGTATGGCACTATTGGTTTAACCAGGTAGGATATAAATACCAACCACTGAGAAGCCACCCTACAGTATAATTGATAAATGGGTGCCTCCTCCTCCTCCTCCTCCTCTTCCTCTTCCTCTTCCTCCTCCTCTTTTTTCTTTTTCTTTTTCTTCTTCTCCTGCTTGGCCCTTTCCAACTCTATTCCAGATCTTTTTCTCATTAAATCAATTGAAGGATACTTGTAGCATATTTACCTGATCCCTTCAAACTCCTTAAATCATTCTTGTCTGAACTCCTGCAAAAGACATCTGGCAAGCCAAATCTAGGAAATTGTAAGTGTCTCTTTCACCACAAGACTTGATCCCAGGCACTTCAGGCCTATTGTAGTTGCTTGTTTACATGTCTGCCTCTCTGAGGTCATTACCTTTGGCTTTACCAATTGCACAGTGAAAGTGATCAGAATGATGCTTATTATCTGTTTTAGACTGATGTGAGCCCATTCCTCATCTCTAGTCTGAACATTATTGCATACTGCCATTCTAATGTCTTCCTAAAACTTGTTTGTGAGCAAGAATTGTTTGTCTAGCAGAAGAGAGAAATGGGGCAAGAATGCTCATGTAATAGGATGAGAGTTCAAGGCTGAAATAAACAATGAGCACACAAACATCCTTGTCATTTGCATCCGAAAAAATAGCATAGAGGAATCTGGAAATTGTCATATGTGTCTCCTTGGATGAACTCAAATGAATCAGCCTGACCTATATCATGAGGTGTTTTTTTTGGTGGGGGAAAATAGGAAGATGGAGAGCTGCAGGTACAGCTTTGAGCTGAGCTCCAGATAAATGGCAGGATTTTAATAACTAAATGAGGAATGAAAGGAAATCCTAAATAAAACTTGCGATTCAGGTCCTTCATGACTCCTGTTTATTTAAAATGAAAACAACTCTGCTTGAGTTATGACCCAACAGGATGTAAGTGTAAGAGAAGGAGCAAAGAAAGAGAAGAGCCAGTAGAGGTCTGTAGCCAAACCCATCCTATTCTCACTGAAATAGCACTGACAGATGTTTTCCCTTCTGGCTGGTGATCCCCAAAATGGGGAGAGCAACAAAGCCAAAGGGTTTGAATCATCTTGCTTGTCACATCAAACAAATTAGAAAAATCCTATTTAGCATAGAACAGTCAAGAGGTGGGAAAAGGGAAGAGCCCAGCAAAAAGCAAATCAAGGAGAGAAAGTAGCTAAAACTAAGGAGAAATTTCATGACAATTAGAACAATTAACTAGTGAAATGACTTGCCTCCAGAAGTTGTGAATGCTCCAACACTGGATGTTTTTAAGAAGAGATTGGATAACCATTTGTCTGAAATGGCATATGGTTTCCTGCCTGAGCAAGAGGTTGGACTAGAAGACTTCCAAGGTCCCTTCCAACTCTGTTATTCTGTTAAGGACCTGCAGTGTTTATATTGCTACTTAATCTGCTGAGTCAAGAATTTTTTGCTTTCTCTGTTTTTGTTGAATTCAATCAAATATACTATCAGCCAAATATATTCAGAAATATATCTACTCGTCATAAAGTCCATTTGATGATTCTTAACTACTGGAGAAATGACTCAGTGGTCTATTGTTAACTGAAACAGTAGTTTATTTGTAATGTCTACATTCATCTATTAAGTCAGAATCTAATTTTTGTTTGTTCAGTCATTAAGTTGTGTCTTCATGACTCCACAGAACAAACCATGCCAGCCTCCCCTACTCTCCATTGTCTCCTGGAATTTGCCCAAATTCATTTCATTGATGACACTATCTAACTGCGTCATTCTCTGTCATCCCTTTCTTCTTTCCCCTTCAATCTTTCCCAACATCAGTCTTTTCCAATGAGTTGTCTCTTCTCATTAGGTGGTGAAAGAATTTGAGCTACAGCTTCAGTATCTGTCTAGGAAGATCTAATTAGGACATAACATGCACACTTTATGATGTTTTTGCTTAACTAATACACACAATATCACTTTGCAGAAATGATTTGTGTGGATACACACTAGATAAAATTCATATATCAGATACAAAAGAATATTAATAAATATTGTATACCAATCCACAGTATATTCATGCAATCTGGTTATTTTATTTGTTATTGTTATTATTAGAATTCTAGTTTCAGGTTGATAAAAACATCTATATCTTCAGTTTTGTCAGATTTAGCACATAATACCTTTTTAAAAAAAGGAAAATGTATATCTTTAGAAAAGCTACATATCTTACCATTCCCATCTTTAATGGCAGTAACATTGTACCTTTTGAAAGAACGTTGAAGGGCCAAAAATATCAAAATTACTGTTCTTTATTCTTTTTATTCTTAATTCTTTTTTTCTTAATTTATTTTTTTATTTTTTTCTGTTTAGTTAAATAAAGAAAATAAAAATGAAAGCCAAAACCAAAACAAACAAGCATACAAACAAATGAATCAGTGTTATTCCAATGGTTGGACTAGGTTATGCAACACATACAGATAGGAAATTTGTAGAACAGGAGAATTTGAGGCCAGGGTATTTTGACCTACAGCAATAGTATTTAGATTTATATACCATTCCATAGCACTATACCATTATAGAATCTGTCCAGTATTAGGTAATTGCATGCCATGTTGTCCTCTAAACTGTCAGAATTCTAAACTTACCATTGTGAAGTTTTATGTTAGTTTATGATTTTTACTCTCCTTGGTGAATTAGGTGCAACCTCTCTCAGTTTGTAATGACAAGTGCCAACCTGGTTACAGGAAACAAAAGAAAGAAGGAGAGCTCTTCTGCTGCTATGATTGCATTCCTTGCCCTGAAGGCAAAATTTCTGAGTGGGAAGGTAAGAAGTATACTACAGTTTTTTTAAAGCATGTTAGTTACCAAAGCCATGAATGTATAAGATGATTCCTATCATCTCGCTTCATATGCGTATATTCTCTATCTTGGTAGCTCAGGAAAACACTAACAGATCTGAGATTTTAAGGTTTGGATAGATTAGTCCTAATTCTTAGTCAATGGATGCTCATGGTAAAGACAATCACTCTCTTAATTAATGTATTCCTGCAGTACTTCCAATGTTGGGAAAAGAGAGATAAAATAAAGAAATCAGTACACTCAGAGTAGAAATGAGTACATTTCTATTCAATGCAGATAAGGCAAAATTAGGCTTATGAGGACATAAGCTGACTTTGTAATAATGTCGCTTGGGGGGGGGGGCGAAAGCCCTAATAACCAGGCATATACATAGAATGAAGGCTATTGCTAAGCACATTGGTTTGTGCTTAAATTGTAAGCTGCCCTGAGTCTTTGGAGAAAGGCGGGATATAAATGGGATTAAAATAAAAAATAAATAAATGTAGCAATGGATCATCTCTCAAGGAAAGAATAGTTTCGATGGAAAATCTCTCTACTTCCTCACTCTTAGACCCTTGACTAACATTTATCAATTTTACAATTTCGCTATAAGACATTGGTATAACTAAAGCTAGACTTCTCTTTTCCAGATATGCCTGATTGCATTGGGTGCAAAGATGAACTTTATCCAAACAAATATCAGAATATCTGCATCCCCAAAATTGTAACCTTTTTATCCTATAAAGAACCTATGGGGATGGGTTTAGCAACTGCAGCTCTTTCCCTTGCTCTGATCACTGCTATTTTGCTAAAAACATTTGTACTATATTACAATACTCCCATTGTCAAAGCCAATAACCGAGACCTCACTTTCACTCTTCTCATCTCTCTTCTGCTCTGCTTCATTTCCACATTGCTTTTTATTGGGCAACCTCAGAAAGTGATATGTGTCCTGCAGCAATCAGTTTTTGGCATTGTCTTTTCAGTGGCTGTTTCTTCAGTGTTGGCCAAAACCATCACTGTGGTTCTGGCATTCATGGCCACCCAACCAGGGACAAAGAGGACTCGATGGATGGGGAAAGGGCTGGCCAGTTCCATTGTTATTTCTTGTTCTCTTATTCAAGTAGGCATTTGTATTGTCTGGCTTTCAACCAGTCCCCCATTCCCAGATGCTGATATGCACTCAGGAATGGGTGAAATTACCCTGCAATGTAATGAGGCATCTCCTATCATGTTTTACAGTGTGATTGGGTACATGGGCTTTTTAGCCATTGCCAGCTTCATAGTAGCTTTCTTTGCCAGGAATTTACCTGATACTTTCAATGAAGCCAAATTCATCACTTTCAGCATGATAGTGTTCTGCAGTGTGTGGTTATCATTTGTTCCAACCTACCTGAGCACCAAAGGAAAATACATGGTTGCTGTGGAGATTTTCTCTATTTTAGCTTCCAGTGCTGGATTGCTGAGTTTCATATTTTTCCCCAAATGGTACATTATTGTTGTCAGGCCTGAACTGAACAACCGAGAGCAACTTAAATGGAGAAACCACTGAAGAAGCAAGAAAGCTGCCTCAGCCAGCCACATCTATTACATGCATTCCATACAACATGGCATACAATACTACTTTTAAAAATATTAATCAGGGTAATGTAATGGAGTATATAGATATGATTGTGCAACAAAAGTTAGAATTTTCAGAAAGTAATGTTTTGAACAATATGCCTAATACATGGATTTTGACATCTAGATAACATAAATGGATTCTCTGTGCTCTTACTATGGTCAAAAACTGATATTGCATCATTGGAAAGATAAAATATATGACCCCATTTACTCAATGGATAGAACATCTCACTGCACTTGCCATGTATGAGGGGACTGGATTTAAATCTCTAGACAGATGATTTTAATGAAATATGGGACTCATGTTGATGAAATATTGTAGGTTAAATATAATAGTCATACAAATTTATTAGAGAATTATACATTATTTGAATACTGTTTGCATTAAAGAAGTATATATAAGATTCTAATTATTTATAGTTATTATTACATTTCACACAATTTTTTCCTTTGTTATATTTCTTACTTTCTATGTCATTTTTTCTCTTCTAATTGACACTTATATATCTCCTTCATTATTATCTTTGGTTTTTCCTTCTTTTTCTTTTTTTGTTTTTAATTTAAAAACCATAAAATTAAATAAACAGAAATAGAAAAGAAGCAGCTTTTAAATTAAAAAAATCCAGACAAATAAAATAAAATAAATATTCCCACATTTCATCAGCTCTCCTCAGCAAATACAACTGAGGCTTCTGTTACAGAATATTTTTATTACTGTCATAGGTTCACATGCAGAATATACCCAATTCAACATTCACAAGAAATTTGAAACAAATATTTTTCTTTCCTTGAATTAGCTGATGCTGAACCAGTAATGTTCTGTATAAAGTTTCTTGTGTTATAAAAATTATTTCAACAAGAATTGCTAAGAGAAAACAATACATAGTAAAGGAAAAGCTTGGAAAGTGAAATGAGGCTATTAGTATCTGACCCAGAAGCAAAACTTCAGGCATTGGCCTAGAATAATATGAAGCCCAGCAGAAAAAAAAAATAGCAGTGAAATATAGAACTCATTTATACAATATACTATAGATTAACACACACACCAAAATGGTAGTCATATAAACATATTAGAAGAATATACATACTTGAATAATATTTGCACTGTTATTACCTTTGTGCTTTGTTCTTTTCTTTTTTTGTTATTATATAGAAAGCATAAAAATAAATAAATACAAATACAAATAGCTTTAGAATAAAATAAATAATAAACAAAAACTTTTTCCTGCATTTACTCAGTTGTTTCTCAAGGAAGTGTGTTGAAGCTACTTTTACAGAAGGTCTTTCTTGCTGGCATAATGGTTATAGCACTGGACTCACATGCAGAGTGCATCTAATTCAAAACTCAGTAGAAACTTAAAACTAAGTGTTTTTCTTTCCCTGTATTAACCATGTTATAACAGTTATTTCAAGAAGAAGAACCAAGAAAAGAAGAAATAGGAAAGTACAGGAGACTGTATTCAAAAAAAGCTGAGAAAATGAGGTGAGGGACATTAGTGCCTCACCAGAGTGAATGAACCTTTATTGTCAAATTACAACCATGTATACATTGAGATTGGTTGAGCCTCCCTTTGTGCCCCCTCCACTCACAGTGACAACAAACCCACCATCTTGTTACACCATGTGAGATAATTGCACAACACACCAGCCTTGCTAGTCAATCATACATAAAGTTATTTCCCGTTCAAGAGCCTGAAAGCCTATGGATAGAAGCTGTTCTTCAGTCTGTTGGTACGGCTGGCTATACTCCTGTTTCTCCTACCCAATGGTAGTAGAGTAAAGAGGTACTGACCAGGGTGTGATTCATCCCTGAGAATTTTCCTCACTCTTCCAAGACAGCGAGCCCTGGTGATGTCATGCAGTGGTGTCAGGGAACAGCCCACGATGTTTTGTGCTGTGCTCACCACCCTCTGTAATATTTTCCCATCTGTGTCTGTCAGGCCAGCATACCAAACCACAATACAGTGCGAGAGGATGCTGTCTATAGTAGACTGGTAAAAGAAAGTCATTAGCCATTGTTCTACCCTGTTCTTCCGCAAGACCCTGAGGAAGCAGAGTCTCTGTTGGGCCTTTCTGGCCACCTGGGTTGTATTGACTTTCCAGGTAAGATCTGCACAGAGATAGACTTCCAGGAATTTAAAGAAGCAAACTCTTTCCACACAGCTCCCCCCCGATGTAAAGTGGGTCAGGTTCCTCTCTTTTCCTCTGGAAGTCTAGCACCATCTCCTTTGTCTTGCCGATGTTCAGGTGCAAGTTGTTCTCTAGACACCATATGGATAGTTTCTGTGCCTCCCCCTTTTATGCTGTTTCTGTCGAGCCCCGTGAGCCCGACACTACAAGGGGGTTGCAGCCACGTTCTCCAGCTCTTCTGCCTCACCTCACCCGGCATCCAGTTTCCACATGCCTCACAAAGCCAGGTCTGAGCAGGTGGACCCCTCAGAGGGCCTTGCCGATGCCTGACTGACCGGATTACCTTTTGACACCTGCCAGCCAATGGACATGCCTGCGCGGACAGGTGTCCTGTTGCCCGGGATCGGGCCTGCACACACAGACCCCATGGCGGGCCATGCTAGCACACAGCCGACCTGGCTACCCACCTCTGCCTGCCAGCTGATGGATGCGCCTGCACGGACAGACTTTCAGGCAGGCCCCACAGGCATCCAGACGGGCAGGCTGAGCCCCGCCGCCTGCTTGTTGGCAAGAGACTCTGCCTGAATGGGGCCGATGGCTGGACGGACTGTTCCCTGGTTAGAGAAATGGCGTGCAAGCGGCATGTTGGACCCAAGTAGATCGGGAGCCAAGGACTGGCAGTCTGGGATCTCGGTCGCTGCAGCTGATGTGTGTGTTCGGTACCAGCCTGCTACCGGCCCTGCAGAAAAGGCAGGGACAACCCCTTTTACAAGAAGGCAAGAGGCTGGAACTAAGCCTGCCAAATTTATGGATACAAAAGCAAACAGAACAAGACACGAACCATGAAACAGGAGCTTTTCAAGTGGTTGCCTTCAGCAAACCAGCCCTCCCACGCATTCCCCTTGTATACAGTTCAGGGCGTGGCTTCTCTCTGCCTCCTTCCGAGGTGTCCCATTGGCTTCCTCTGTTTACTCCTGATTGACTGCCTCCTGCGTCGGGGGTCCTTGAACAGGGCCAGCTGTGGGTCATCTTCATCCACGCTGTCAGGCTCACACAGCTGGGTCTGCGTCGTGACCAGGTGGGAGGGGCCTGGCTGAGGGCTCTCATCAGCAAGCTCTCCAACCCCCTCAGCAAGCTCTTCAACACCCCCATCCTCCTCTGAGCCGTCCGACCCAACTGCCGAACCCACAGGCTGACCCTGAATCACAACAGTGTGCTCCTTGCCAGCTCTGCCGCTTTTGCCTGGTGGTGATGCACATGGGTTTTCAGACAAGAGGGGGTGATCCTGGGCTGGACGTGGTCTAGCGTGGCCATTTGGGGTGAGGGGGGATCCCCAGGGGTTAGGGCAGGAGCCGTTTTGGGTACTTACCCTATGGAATGCGGCATGCCAGGGTGGATGGCTGATGGCACAGATGCGCAAGGGACAAAGGGGTAGGGGTGATTTATGAGCACAGGAAAGGATGTTGGTTTGCATTGGGGGGGTGAAGTTACTGTGTATGCAGGCATAAAAGAGCATTGGAGCATGGTGCTGCCAACACTGACTTTATCCTTGTTTGAGGCTGAATAAACAATCCTTGGTTGTCACCCGTTCCTGCTGTCGGCTGTGTGTGCTTCGTTCTGCAGACAGGTTGCGACAGTAAGTCAGCATTCCCGGGGGGGGGGAATTGGCAGACGCATTCTCGCACCTGCCACAATATGACAGTAAGAAACAGGCCGTTGTGCGAGCACTTGTACCCCCGTGCCATCCGGGATCGGATAGGGATACGGTCTGTGGAGCAACAGACAACCTGCTCCATGCCTTGAGGGAGTCTATCAAAGGAGTTGAATGGTTACAGAACAATCCCAACATTCTGACTGTACGAGATGGATTGGCCTGGCACGGGGACAAGATGTATGTACCTCTAACACTAAGACCCAAATTGCTATACCAGTGCCACGACATCAGGCAGGCTGGGCACTTTGGGTTTCTGAAGATGTTGCATCTGGCATGTCGGCAATTCTGGTGGCCGCATATGAAGAAAGACATCGAGGAATATGTACAGAACTGCCACATTTGTGCAATGGCAAACCCACCTGCAGGGAAACCTCTAGGACTCCTTCAGCCAGTAACCGACCCTATAAGGCCCTGGCAGGATATAGCAATGAATTTTGTTGTTGAACTGCCGGAAAGTCGTGGGTACAACATCATCTGGACAATTATAGACCTATTTTCAAAGCAGGCTCATTTCGTGCCTTGCAAAGGATTGCCGTCGGCTAGGCAGTTAGCCTGGTTGTTTGTCACCCACGTCTATCAGTTGCATGGGGTACCCCAATGTATCAACTCGGACTGAGGGGTGCAATTTACAGCTCGGTTCTGGAGGGAGTTTGTCCAGTTCATCGGTTCCTCCCAGGGCCTTAGCTTGGCATACCACCACTGTACCAATGGGGCAGCAGAGTGGGCAAATGCCACGGTGGAGCAGTACTTGCGGTGCTACGTATCGTACCAACAAACAAATTGGGTGGACCTGTTGGCATTTGCCAAGGTGGCACACAACAATGCGGTCCTCAGCAGTACAGGGCTCTCTCCTTTTCAGGTGGTGTCGAGTTACAAGTTTGTTCCCATCCCTGAGTACGAACAGGGAAAGCCCCTCCCATGCCAGCCCAGGGAGTGGATGGAACAAATGGGAGAAGTGTGGAAAGTGGCCAAGGAGGCTTTAGAGAGGGCTGCGGTTATGACCAAGAAAAAGGCAGACAGAAAATGATAACCCTTTGAACCTCCCAAGGTGGTTTGTCTATTTGTCTACCAAGTACCTTCAGATTCAGGTGCCGAGTAAAAAGCTTGGCCCCAAATTCATAGTCCCATTCCGAGTGATCCAGGTAATCAACCCTGTGATGGTACGGCTTTGGCTTCCAAAGTTCCTGGGTAGGATTCACCCAGTATTTTATAGCAGCCTGCTGAAGCTCACCAGGGCGGTGTCTCCGATTCCAGGGAAAGGGGTTCCTGGACCTGTTCATACCAATCATTATGAGGTGCAGGAAGTCCTTGATTCAAGGGTGTGAAGAGGGAAACTAAAGTACCTACTTCTATGGAAAGGGTATCCCATGACGGAAGCCTCATGGGTAGCGGAGGTTTACATTCAAGTGCCTCATCTGGTTCGGGCACTCCACCGCTAATATCTGGGGAAACCAGTTGGGAGGCGGGTAGAATCCTTGGCCCGGGTGGATAATTGCTCACCTATCACCTCTTGTCTTCCAGGTGGAACCTTGGTAGGGGGAGCTGCCTGTCGAGCCCCATGGGCCTGACACTACAAAGGGGGGGCAGCCACATTCGCCAGCTCTCCTACCTCACCTCACCCGGCATCCAGTTTCCACATGCCTCACAAAGCCGGGTCTGAGTGGGCGGACCCCTCAGAGGGCTTTGCCGATGCCCGACTGACTGGATTACCTTTTGACTCCTGCCAGCCAATGGACATGCCTGCACGGACAGGCGTCCTGTTGCCCAGGATCGGGCCTGCACACACGGACCCTGCGGCGGGCCTCACTGGCACACAGCCGACCCAGCTACCCACCTCCGCCTGCCAGCTGATGGATGCACCTGCATGGACAGACTTTCCAGCAGGCCCCAAAGGCATCCAGATGGGCAGGCTGAGTCCCGCTGCCTGCTCGTTGGCAAGAGACTCTGCCCGAATGGGGCCGATGGCTGGACGGACTGTTCCCTGGTTAGGGAAACAGCGTGCAAGCAGCATGTTGGACCCAGGTAGATCGGCAGCTGAGGACTGGCAGTCTGGGATCTTGGTCACTGCAGCTGATGCTGGCTCCTTGCCGGCTCTGCCGCTTTTGCCTAGTGGTGATGCGCCAACACTGACTTTATCCTTGTTTGAGGCTGAATAAACAATCCTTGGTTGTCACCCGTTCCTGCTGTCTGCTGTGTGTGCTTCGTTCTGCGGATGGGTTGCAACAGTTTCATCTCCACCTGTAATAAGACCCACTATGGTAGTATCATCTGTGAACTTAATGATCGCAGTAGATGGGTCAGACGATACACAATCATATGTGTACAGTGAGTACAGGTAGGGGCTAAGCACCCAGCCCTGTGGCAAGCCCGTGCAAAGCTTAAGGGGGGTGGATAAAACAGACCCGACCCTCACTCTTTATAGCTAGTCTCTTAGAAAGTCTTTAATCCAATTGCAGATGGAGGGGGAAAAATTCAAGTCAGTCAGCTTTTCAATCAGGATGCTCAGCAGAATGGTGTTGAAAGCTCAACTATAATCAACAAAAAGCATCCTGACATAGCTTCCAGATTTCTCCAGATGGCTTGCTACAGAATGTAGAGCAGTAGGTATGGCGTTGTCTGTTGACCTATTTTCCCTGTAGGCAAACTGATGTTTGTCAAAGTCCAGTGGGAGGCATGTCCTAAGATGTTGAAGAACCAGCCTTTTGAAGCATTTCATCACTACAGACATTAATGCAACAGGTCTGTAGTCATTCAGGCACTCAATTGCTGTTTTCTTTAGGACTGGAAGAATGGTAGCTGCTTTCAAACATGATGGTATACAGGCCGTTTGCAAGGAGATGTTAAAGATCCTTGTCAGGACCCCTGCTAATTGATTGGCACAGTTCTTAACCACTATCCCCATCACCCTATCTGGGCCTACAGCTTTGCTGGGATTCAAAGCCTTCAATACAGCTTTCACTGGATGTTCACACAGGGTGAGTGGATGAGAATCAGTGAGTGAAGAAGATATTCAGCTCCTCTGCCAATGAGGCATCAGTATTAACCGTGTTCCTCATATTTCCCTTAATGCCTCTTCTGAGGTTTGCTTTGGCCTCTCTATATGTGTCCCTGTCCCCTGCCTAAAAGGCAGAATCCCGGGCTTTCAGGAGTGTTCGTACCTCTGCAGTCATCCAGGGTTTGCAATTCCTGTAAACTCTAATGCGCTTTTCTGTTGTCACACTGATTTTGAAGGGCGAGGATGAAGGACTTGCCAGAAAACAAAGGACTACTAGATCTACTAGACCGAAATATAAATAAATGGAAATGGATAAAGAAAATGGAATCTTCTCAGTAAACATAAATGGCCTGAATTCTCCAATTAAAAGAAATAAGATTTTTAGGAAATTACGTAAATTGAATTTGGATATAATTTGTTTGCAAGAAACACACATAAAAGTACAGCATCATAAATTATTGGAATATTCAAAAATTGGAAAACTTTGTTATGCATCAGCACTACAGAAAAAAAGAGGAGTCGCTTTATATATTAAAGAGACAATAGATTCTAAAATGGTATATTCAGATGAAGGAAGGAAGAATTTTAATGGTAGAAATTTATCTGCATCAAAAGCAAATATTATTAGTGGCAATTTATGCACCGAATAATAATCAAGAAAAATTTTACAAACAACTACATAGAAAAATAATAGAAATGGAGTATCAAAATGTTTGCTTACTAGGAGATTTCAATGCAATAATAGATGGAAAAATTGATTATAAAAGTAACAAAACAGGGAAAAATGGAAGAGGAAGATTACCTAAGACATTCTTTGATATGGCGGAGGAAATTGGAATTCAAGATGTTTGGAGGGAAGTGAATGAATCCACAAAAATTGCAATATACTTTGTATTCAAATAGCCAGAAATCCTGGTCAAGGATTGATATGATTTGGATGACTGCCAATCTGAGAATGAATGTTCAGGACATTGAAATAGAAACAGGCATATGGGCAGATCATAATCCCTTGAAAATGACCTGGAAAGGAATACAAAAAGGGCCAAGATGGATTTTAAATTGTTCCATATTAAAGGAAAAAGTATTTATAGAGTTAACAAAAAAATGGAATTCTTCAAAGAAAATAAAAAAGAAGATACTACAGTACAAAATCTATGGGATACAGCTAAAGCGTATTTCAGAGGTATAGCTATAACATATATGGCAAGGAAAAATAGAGAAAACAGCAATATGTACTACTAAAAGAAGAATTTGGAAAGTTAGAATCAGAACTGCAAAGAAATCCACAAAAAAGATTTTAAAAAGAGAAATGGACATAATAAAACATAAATTAAATTTGTTAGAATCAGAAAAAGTGGCATAACAGATAAAAAGAGCGAAACAAATTTTTTTTGAAAATGCCAACAAGCCGGGAAGATGGCTAGCTTATAAACTTAAAAAACAGAAAAAAAGATACATAATTTACTTGATGGAAAAGGTTATTTACAATATAAAAATGAAGAAATAAAAAGATAGTTAAAGAATTCTATAAGGAACTGTATGATAAAGAGGAGACTTCAAGAGAGAAAACTGTAAAATACTTGGAAGAAAGTAATCTTCCAAAGATTTCAGAGACATTTAAAAATATGTTAGACAAAGGGTTTACAATGATGGAAATAACAGAGGCCATAAAGAGACAAAAAAATGGGAAAACCCCTGGTCCAGATGGACTTCCGGCAGAGTTATATAAGAACTTACAAGAGATATTAAGCGAATCGTTGAAAGATGTTTATAATGGACTTTTTTTAGAAGCTAAAATGCCAATGACGTGGATTGAAGCAAATATTACTTTAATACCAAAAGAAGATTCGAATTTGACCCAGATTAAGAACTATAGACCGATTTCATTGCTCAATGTGGATTATATTTTTTTTACTTCAATAATGGTGGAGAGATTGAAAAAATACTTGGTTTAATTTATACACCTGGATCAAAATGGCTTTTTACCAAAGAGACAAATTAAAAATAACTTAAGAGTGATAATAGATGTATTAGAATACTGTGAGCTACATCCAGGGAAACAAATGGCATTAATATTTTTAGACGCTCAAAAGGCATTTGATAATCTTTCATGGCAATTTAGGATTCATCAATTAGAAGCAATGGACTTTGGACAGAATTTTATAAACATGGTGAAAACAATATATAATAAACAAACAGCCAAAGTGATTGTGAATGGAGATTGTACTGAGAGCTTTGAAATAAGGAAAGGCACAAGGCAAGGATTCCCTTTATCCCCTCTGTTATTCATTTTCACTTTGGAAGTTTTAAATCGAAATATAAGACAAGATACAGAAATTAGAGGGTTGGGGATAAAGGGTGAAACATATAAAGTACAAGCATTTGCTGATGATTTAGTATTTATTTTGGAAGACCTCTTGGAGATGATCCCAAAATTGTGGGGAAAAATAGAACAATATGGTGAAATAGCTGGACTAAAAATAAATAAAGAAAAAACCAAGATAATAGTTAAGAATCTTACGGATAAGCAAACAAGCTGAATGTCAGAAGTAACAGAGGTACAGATAGTGAAAAAGGTAAAATATTTGGGTATATATTTATCAGCTAAGTGCTCAACAATAAAAGAAGATAATTACAAAAGGTTATTGAAACAAATAAAGCTAGACTGGGAAAAGTGGAAGAATTTAAAACTGTCATTATTAGGAAGAATTGCTACAGTTAAAATGAATATATTGCCTAAGATTTTATTTTTGTTTCAAACAATTTCAATAAAACTTGGGAATTTTTTTTTCAAGAGTTGAATTCATTAATTTTGAAGTTTGTATGGCAAGGAAAGAAAGCTAGAATAAAGATGAAAACCTTGCAAGATACTAAGGAAAATGGAGGCTTTGGCCTACCTGAGTGGGCTTTGTATTATTAAGCATCTGTATTAACATGGGTGAAAGAATGGATAATGCTTAGCAACAAAAGGTTGTTGTATTTGGAGGGACATGACTTACAGCTGGGGTGGAACACTTTTTTGTGGTATGGGAAAAACAAAATCCATAAGTATTTTCAAAATCACTGTATTAGAAATGCTTTGATAACAGTATGGGGAAAAATTAAAACAAAAATATATGTAAAAATTCCAGAGTGGTTATCAACAATTGAAGCTTTTTCACACACAAATTTGTTAGATTTTGAAAAAACCTGGACATATAGAGATATTTTAAATATTGATGGGACATTAAAATCGAAACAAGAGCTGGAAAATCAGGGCATCAACATGTCATGGTGGGTACGCTTACAAATACAAAATAGATATGAAAAAGACATGAAACTGGATTCTATAAAGAACAAACTGCATTTGATAAGATATTATTAACTTCTGATGAGAAATTAATTAAGAAAATGTATATTTTTTTCTTAATTTTAGAGATGGAAAGTGAACAAACTAAACAGACAATGATAAGGTGGGTGAAAAACTTTGGTTACAATATAGAATTAGAAAAATGGCAAAAATTATGGGAGAGAAATTATAAATTGAAAATGTCAACTGCGTGTAAAGAAAATCTGTATAAAATGTTTTATAGATGGCACTTGCCTCCAGCAAAATTAGCAAAAATGTTTAAAAATGTATCAGGTAAATGTTGGAAATGTAAACATAATTTAGGTACGTATTATCATACCTGGTGGACATGTGACAAAGTAAAGGCCTATTGGGAAAAAAAATACATGCTTGGCTAGAAAAAATATTAGGGGAACATGTAGTATTTAATCCTGAATTTTTTTATTAGGTATAGTACCAGAAAAGATTAATAAGCAAAACTTATATTTTGTTTTACATATTATAACCGCAGCAAGAATAAGCTATGTGCAATGTTGGAAGAATGAACGAATACCTTCAGAAGAAGAAGTAATAAAAAAGATACTGGAATGCGCGGAGATGGACAGATTAACTATGAGGCTGAAAGACAAAGAAGAAACAGAATACTACCAAAGCTGGAATTTATTCTACAAATGGCTAGAAGAGAGAACCAAAGAGTAGGACTTCATTATGTATTAGCGTTTTATGAACCCAGATCACACGCTGTTTGAAAAACTAACATATGTATGTAGAGGAGAAAAAAAACAATAAAAAGCTTATTATAAAAAAAGAAACTTTTTTATTATCTTTATTATCTTTGACTTTTTGTCTTTGTTCATTCTGAGCTTTTGGCAGGAGGGTTCAGGCAGTAATCAATTCTTCACTGCAGGAGGGGAAATTCCCAGGCCCTTTTAAGAAGTCACCTGTTTGTCTTCTCCTTAGAAGAAAAGGTCCCTTGACTTGCCTGCCTGGCCAATTTTTGTCCAATTTCCCATCCTATTTAGGGAAGGCGGTAGAAAAGATTGGCAGCTTCAGAGGTACTGGATGAAACACATTATGTGGATCATTTCCAGTCAGGATTCAGATCCAGTTATGGGATAGGGACAGTATTGGTCACACTTGTTGATGATCTCTGGTGAGAGTGGGATGGGGGTAGTGCAACCATCCTTTTTCTCCTTGATGTCTCAGAAGCCTTTGATACCTTGTTACCATGGTATACTTTTGGGGTGGCTATTGGGTTTGGAGATGGGCAGCACAGGTTTGCATTAGTTTGACTTCTTTCTTCAAGGCTAGGCAGAATCAGTGTTGACAGGAAATGAAAGATCCAACCCTGAGCCATTCTTTTGTGGCTTGCACAGGGCTCAGTAGTTTCTCCAGTCCTTTTTAACATCCACATGAAGCCTCTGGGTGAGATCATCCATCACCTTGGGTTTTGGTATTATCAGTAGGCTGATGATACTTTGCTTTACATTTGCATCCCTGCTGATCCAAGTAATATTGTGGCTGTGCTTCAAGAATTGATCATAAATTGAAATCTGCCTTAACTGACCATAAGTTGGATGTGGGGAGGCTAGAGGCTATGAGAGCTTGGACAAGAGCCTTTGGCTGAACCCTTGCAAGAACAAATGGTTTTGGGTACATAGAGCTTCAAGTTCCAGAATTTTAACATCTTTAGTCCTGGATGGAGTGGCACTACCCCAGACATCTTTAGTTCTGGATGGTGTGGCACTATCCCAGACAGAACCTGAAGGCAACTTTGGGGGTTTTTCTGGACTTGCAACCGTGGCTCAAAGAGCAGGTGGCAGTCATGGCTAGGAGAGCCTTTGCACAACTTTACTTTGTGTACCAAATGTGCCCTTTCCTGGTTTGGAGGGTTTGATCCAGGAAGGGGTCACAATTTTATCCTGCACTCAATCATTCAAGACCTAATCATGTCATGCCTGAATTACTGCAATGTGATCTACATGGGACTATCCTTGAAGAGAATTTGGAAGCTACAACTGATACAGAATGCAGTGGCAAGGGCAGTCTTTGGGATCCCTAGAGTAGTCCATGTAACATCAGTTTTCTATGAGTTGGACTGGTTGCCTGTCTGATTCTGGGTGCAAATCAAGGTGTTGGTGATCACCTTTAAAGCTCTGCATGGATGGGTCCATATTATATATCAGTCTGACCCCAATGGGACTGGCTTATAGAAGGAATACTAAATAAATGGTAAGGTTTATATTCATGAATTCCTCATTACTGTTTTTTAAAACCATTTTATATATTCTCTATGATATTGGATTTTTTTGGGGAAATATACCTTGTTTTAAATAAAAGATTGCTATCATTACCTCTGTATCATAATATAATTTGATCATGTCATGGATCATGGAATCATCTCCATATCCAGAACCTATAAAACCTTTCCAGAGATAAAAGTGAGATGTACTTTTTGATGGCCTATAAGTGTAGTGTAGAACAAGAAATTATTTGAGAATTGTCCATAAAATCACCCAATGGAAAGATGGTAGTCCTCTGTTCAGATTGAATCCCTTCCAGCCTATCACCAGAGGTTTTCACTCCAGGTATATTTTTGGCCATGATGTTAAATCACAAAAAAGGCACATAAGGAGGAGGAGGAGGAGGAGGAGGAGGAGGAGGAGGAGGAGGAGGAGGAGGAGGAGGAGGAGGAGGAGGAGGAGGAGGAGGAGGAGGATTATTTCTGAAAGGGTTGATGAAAAGAAATGGAGCAATGGTTCTCCTAAAGTAGACTTTACAGGCAGTCATCCAGCTTCTTTAGTTACTTACTATAAGAACTTCTGACCTGAGGATTTACCTATTTTCTACATGCGTTTATTGTATATTTGTAATTTGGTTCCAATAAGGAAATAAAAAGCATTTTTGGAGTGGTGCATTTTATTAGAAATAATGTGTTTCTAAAACATGTTTTATGTTTATTTACAGAACAGCATGAATACAATACATTTTCAAGGGAAATATATCACATTTAATTCTTAGTAATGCTATAGAGGATTCACCAATTCTAGCCATCACAAAGATATAATTATCTCTGTTCCTTTCCTATTTCCCTCTTGTTTGTATCAAAACCTCTTGCAAGTATGATCACATATTACTGTGTGATTGTATCTGTGTGTGTGTGTGTGTGTGTGTGTGTGCGCACGCACACACACATCTTGTATTTACATAAAGTCAGGACTAAAAATTACAGACAGATTTTAATCAAATTGTTTCAAGCATATACTCTGTGATTCAGTCATTATATTTAAATTTTCATGTATATCTAGCTATTATTATCATAGATGTAGCTGTAGAACCATTGGTGTTTTAGTTTAGAGGGTCAGTTTGTACTTAATATGTTGATAATAGCCGCATTGCTCTTCTTGTTGCTGCCCCATGTGACAGGCCAGAGACATGTAAAGTGCCGAAGTGTAGATCACCATCATATTTTTCACAAGTACCTTCAGCCTGGGGATTTACTCTTTGGTGGCCTTGTTTGTCACACAATCTTTTTCTCCAGACCAAATCCTTTTGAAGAACCACCACCTCCCATATACTTTGAAAAACACCTGTAAGGAATTGAGTTTGACTTCTGAATGCTTCTGTGCAGATTACATGTAGGAGACCAAATTTATGAGTGTGGTTCTTTGCAATGAATGAATGAAGTAGATTGTTTTTGAGAAATAAAGAACAAATTAGAAATCTTTTTTTGCTCTTCTACTTCTCCAAGGAAATATTACTTATATACTGGTATTTAAAATATTTTTAATACATCTAAAAGTTATCAATATAATTATGAAGCCTAAATTTAGCTAAATAAGTCCATAAAAAGCTATAAATTACATATTTAAAACTCAACTAGCAAATGCATTTTCATTCATTTAGACTAATATTTTCTGAATTCAACATTTCTCTTGGTTAAAGTTACAATTACAGTGTTTAATTTTCTAATAGGAAAAGCATTTTCATTCATTTGTAGTGTTTCTTTTAATTCTTGCTTGAAATTATAACTTTTCTTCATGCCAGATCACCATATTTCTTCCAAAAAAATAATAATTCTGAATGTTTTCCTCTAGACCAGAGTAATCAAAATTATAAAATGATTTTAAATCTATCAAAAAATTTCTGTACATAAAATATATAGAGACATAAAATGTAGATCTAAACTATATTATAAATCAACTCCAGAGATTTTACATAGATTTTATCTAATTTTGTTTGACACTATATAAAAGGGTGCACCTCTGCCTTTCTTTAATCTATAGATTATCTTTTGGGGTGATTGCTCAAGTTTTTGTACTAGGTATACCTCTTAAACTATGATATAACCCCACTGTAGGGTTATTACGCAGAACTACCAGCATATTCTGGCCTTGGTCTTTGCAATAAAGAAAATCAATGAAGATCCCCAGATCTTACCCAACATTACCCTCGGATTCCATATCTATGATAGTCATATCAATACCAGGTGGGCTTTTCGTTCTGCAATGCAACTTATTTCTCCAAAGAAGCATTTTCTCCCCAATTACCACTGTGGCAGTAAAGGCAATCTTCTTGCAATTATTGAAGGACTTGGCATTGAATCTTCTTATCAAATCCCAACTATTTTTAGCATCTATAAGATTCCTCAGGTAAGTTATATATGTGGATTACAAGCATTTAGTAGTAATTTAATTATCATTTTTCTCATCAGTTATTGGTGTGTTCTCTAGACAGAGATCGATTTATTTCCAGTAATCATATTAAGCTTACTGGAGTGGCAACATAGCTAATCTGTCAGAGAGAGTTCCAGCATTAAAAATATTTCTTTGCACAAAATTTAAATAATAGCTGATAACTGTCAAATAACTATCAAAATCTTTATTATCTGGGAAGGACGAATTCTTGCAACATTTTGTCCATGAAAAGATACCACAGCAGATCCATTAAGTCAATCAGAATAGAGCTGGAAGGGACCTTGGAGGTTATCTAGTCCAACCCCCTGCTCAAGCAGGAATCCAATCCCCTGCTCAAGCAGGAGACCCTATACCATTTCAGACAAGTGACTTTCCAGTCTCTTCTTAAAAACTTCCAGTGATGAAGCACCCACAACTTCTGAAAGGAAGCTGTCCCACTGGTTAATTGTTCCTTATTAATTCTGGGTTGCTTTTCTTCTTGAGTAGTTTCCATCCATTGTTTCTTGTCTTGCCTTCTGGTGCTTTGGAAAATAGGTTGATCCCCTCTTTTTTTGTGGCAGCCCCTCAAATATTGGAACACTGCTGTCATGTCGCCCCTAGTCTTTCTTTTCTCTAGATTGGCCATACCCAATTTCTGCAACCCTTCTTCATATGTTTTTTGTCTCCAGGCATTTTAATTGCTCTTTTTTGCAGTATTCCAATTATGGCCTTCTTAAGGCTTTATAAAGCAGTACTAATACTCCATGTGATTTTGATTCTATTCCTCTGTTTATACAGCCAAGGATTGTATTAGCTTTTTTGGCTGCTGCTGCACACTGCTGACTCATATTTAAGTGATCGTCCACTAGGATTCCAAGGTCCCTCACACAGTTATTGTTTTTGAACCAGATTCTGCCTAATCTATAGTTGTAACTTTAATTTTTCCTCCCTAGGTGTACAACTTTTCTGTTCTCCATGTTAAATTTCATTTTGTTGGATTAGGCCAATTGTTCAAATCTGTCAAGATCTTTTTGGATCCTGAGTTTGTCTTCTGGGATGTTGCTATTCCTGCCAGCTTAGTGTCATCTGCAAATTTGATGACTTCTCCTTCTATTCCCTCATCT